>NC_053397.1:21963068-22225568 GCF_905171765.1 Bufo bufo
CAACCGATAATTTAGGTGAGCACACCAATGATCTATTCCCAGATGAACAACCGTTTCGCTCATCCATCGGGTAATCTGCAGCACCTTTAATCGGATATCGGGCAGTGTTAATGGGCCTTTAGACTTATGGTGGACATTCTAGTCTCTTTGTAGACAATTGTAGATCTCATCTACTAAAGTTATCATGGTGAACTTAGACTAGATTAGACCTTTTTAGACTTATCATGGCTGACTTTCAAGACTAGAACCTCACAGACTTTCTTAGACTCCATGTTCTAGACTTATGTTTTGTCTTATGAGAAACATCCTAAACTAGACCCATATAGACTTCATATCCTACGGTACATTCATTAAAGGGGTGGTCTCACTTTAGCAAATGGCATTTATCATGTAGACAACGTGAGTACAATAAAGGAATTCAAGAGGGGCCTGGATGTATTTCTGGAGTCTAATATTATTACAGGCTATAGCTACTGGATTAACGACTCCCTGGAGTCGTTGATCCAGGGAGCTATTCTGATTGGAGTCGGGAAGGATTTTTTTCCCCCTTAAGCGGGGAAAATTGGCTGGTACCTCACTTTTTTTTTTTTGCCTTCCTCTGGATCAACTTGCAGGATAACAGGCCGAACTGGATGGACAAATGTCTTTTTTCGGCCTTATATACTATGTTACTATGTTAATACCAGGCACTTACTAATGTATTGTTATTATCCATATTGCTTCCTTTGCTGTCTTGATTCATTTTTCCATCACATTATACACTGCTCGTGTCCAGGGGTTACGACCACCTTGCAATCCAGCATCGGTGGTCGTGCTTGCACGCTATAGGAATAAGCTCTGGCCTCTCTGGTTGTCAGGACCACAGGAGCCGCGCATAGGCCGGCACTTTTTTCTTATATTGTTCAAGCATGACCACCGCCGCTGGTTCGCAGGGTGGTCACAACCCCCAGGACATGAGCAGTGTATAATGTGATGGGAAAACGAATCAAGCCTGCAAAGGAGGCAATATGGACAATCACAATACATTAGTAAGTGCCTTGTATTAACCTTCTCTACATGATAAATGCCATTTGCTGAAGGGAGACAACCCCTTTAAAGGGGTTTTCCAGTTTCTATCCTCAAGATAGGTCATCATTATCTGATTGGTGGGGGTCTGCCCACAGGTCAGCTGTTTGTGGCAGCCGCCGTCACTGGAAATGGACCTGGAAGCCGAAAGGTCCATCCACTATGTAGTGGCTGTGAAGGCTTGCTGCAGCTCATCTCCCATTCACAGACCCTGGCCATGAGCTGGGAACATATAGCCACATAGGTGTTACCCTGTAAAACTTTTCCAGCTTTCTTAAAAGTTTATGTTTGTATAAAATAATAAGCAGAACCTCGTCCTTGTCAGAAGTTTATCTTTCATGGTTTATTTACAAGGAGGCATTTGCAGATATTTGCCGTCTGGTGGCTGCTTGGTCTTTTAGATAAAATATTGCTTCAAGATCTAAAGTTTGAAAGTTAAGTTTTTAGTTTTATTTTCACACATCCTTGTTCTATATTTTTTCTTGCTTTATTGTAGGTTGGGCATGATGGTAACCATTTCTTTTTTTATCGAGGAATCTTTAATCTCTGGTACAAGACCGAGTAAGACCTGCTACAGAACAAGACAAGTTTACTTAATCTTGACAGCTTTTGGTGTAATCTTACTGTGCTTGTGACAAGTCAGACTTAAAGATTTATAACTGCTTAATCAAATGTCTAGAAGACGCAGAAAATGTTATCATCGCACTTCCTTTCACATGACTTCGTGAGGGCTCAATAGACCGTTAGATAAGTGCTAGCAGAATTCAGTAATAATTCTGAATTTACCAACAGTTTGAAGCAAAAGAAAAAAAGCTTTTACAGTCTCTTGCTTCTGACCGAGCGCTTCTTCTTCATTGTCTTTTTTAATCAACTCACCACCGAAGATAATGGTTTATATTAATTAAAGGGGTTTTCCAAATTTTGAAAATCGTGGCGTCATTCATCCAGAAATGACTTTTGCCTGGTTTTGCAGCTGAAGTAATTGGGACAGAGTTGCAATACCTTTCCTGGAAGAAAGCAGCCATGTTTTTGTAATCCTGGACAACCCCCTTACACCATACAGTTATTGTATGTAAATTAGTAGTTTTCAATAATGTTGATATGACGGAGCTAATTCCCCCTTGCAGAGTGTCCCCTGCAGTCTTGATGGGTGGAAGAACAAGAGCTTTAGATGGCTTCGTTTTCAGCTGGATCCGTCAACAGCATAATGTCTATGGGAAAACCTCTTGATGTGTGACATTAGCGGAAATTGGATTGGCTAGGTTGGGATTCTAAAAGGCCCCTGGCTTCTAATGCATCCACTGCAAAGTTGGCCATACACATTAGATTATGTAACTGATCGACCATCTAATTGGAGTGCCCTGATATTTCCGTAATGGCAGAATTTTGGAGGAAAGCAGGATCAGGCTGTTGGATTTCAACATGCCTGATCATTAAGATACGCTTTCACCAAGGGTTTCCACAAGCAGTTTATTACATCCTCCCCATTGAGAACACATGCATATTCGGACGAAATGACCATGCATGTGAATGGGAGGGTGGGGGTCAGGATAAATAAAAATTGTCTAAAAGAGTTTGTTTCCAAATGCTTTCCAGACTCCAAAACCATTCGCAGTTGAACACTATGTATTACATTATAATTTATCCATTTTATTATACAGCCTTTGCCCTGGAATAGAAAGGCCCGTCGACCATCTCTAGTTAGCATCACACAAACTACACTAAATTATACAGAAATATATATTTAAAAAAAACTTAAATTTTCTATTCTTTTATCTTAGAAGGGTTCCACCACATTAGTGGAAATCCAGCAATTTCAGTTTTCCCCTCATGGTTACCTGTAGGGTGTATTTTGTCTCCTGTTTAGGAATTCTGTAACCGTTTGCCTCATTAGTTCTGCTCTGAGAAGTAAAGGTGCCTAAAACTCTGAGATTCTGACAGCTAATTAGGCTGTTTAAGATCTAATTGACCACAAATCACAGGATGTATGGCCCCTGAAAAAAAAAAAAAAACTATTCAGATAAACACGTGACAATGGATCTCTGAGATGCTTATTAAGGTGGAAGGTGAACCCAGTCACCCATCTATTGACTATCCTAATGGCGTGCAAGTATCCAGCTTTGATAGCAATCAAATTATTCAAAAATGTGGTTGCTTTTAATATATTGCATTTTCTACAGGTGAATAATAGGTGCCTGAGAAACCGACAAGTGAGTAATGTTATACCTTCCATATCATTGAGTATAAGCTCCTCTTCAGGCTATAGTTGGCTAGTTGGCCATACCCTTTACGTTAAAGCTCTCCAAACCCTCTGATTTTACCAGGATGAGTCATAAAACTAATATATATGGAGGCAGCTGATCACTCTTGCAGTGGCAAATGTTGGAGGAAAGAAGATCAGGAATGGTGGGGTTTAGCTTGCCGATCTTTGCTCTCCCAGGAGATATGATGACTTTGGCAGCAGCTTATTCATCTCTCCCCATTGAAATAAGCATGTATACTCAGTTGATATGAGCATGCATGTTTATGTAGAGCTCTCGGAAGATAGCTGTCTCTAAACTGAATCAGTCTTGGGTCAACAGCTGTCCAATCTGCATGGTCAACTGGTCAACTTTAGGGACTAGTTCTAGTCCCATAAGGTGCCCATATGCCTTGAAGTGCTGTCAGGCAAATAAATATTCGGCCAACAGCTATCGTTCCTGACTCCCTTATATACTCTTGGTTTGGCCAAGCTTGCCTGTGTTTTCAATGATGAGAAACACCTCTGGTGGTGGCTTATCCTGTGGGAGAATACAAGCATTGAGTGTTGAAATTCAACATGACCAATTCATCTTTCCAATGCCATCGATTGTAGCTTCCCATCCACATTAGATAGTTGGTCAGCCCCATCCAAAATGGTGGATTCGATTGACATCCCTTTAATCTGTATGGGGATGTTAAATATTCTCCTTCCCATACCATTTTGGGGGTCAAAAATAAATACGAGGGTGAATCAAAAATTGATTTAGGCAAATACATGATTTTTCAGCACAACTTCCCCAGTCATTGCTGTGCAGGTTTCAACGTGTTACGTCAGTTCATTTGTGACTACGGTACAAGAAACAATGGCTGACCCACTTGTAAATTTACACAAAAGAAAAGCAGTGTGCTGTGATTCGTTTTCTTTTTTTTGTGATCTGAGGGTGTGTCTGGTGCTGATATTTATCGAAGACTTAGTGTACAGGATGGAGAAAGTGTTTTGTCGTGAAGAAGTGTCGTGAAGAATGGATAGAGAAGTTCAAGGAAGGTAGCACAAGTGTCAGCCAGGAAGAGGCCGTACACCTGCCCACGACTGATGGCAACATTGAGCGTACACGTGAACTTTCAGATAGAGGAGTGGAGTTTGTTGACAAAGTGTATTGAAAGTTGGGGAGATTATGGTGAAAAATGACGTTTTTGTCTTTTCTGATAGTTGATTGCGATAATATTTCACTCACCCTTGTAATAGAGCAGACAAAGGATAGTGGACCTTACCCACTACTAAGGTTCGGACACCATAATGTCCAGTCAGTGTAAAGGCTATCTTAAACTTGGAGCCTTGAAAACAAAAAAACGTGCTCAGATCTTTTTTTGCTACAAAAATATAAATAAATTAGGATTGGTTACTAATGGCCTGTTAAGTTGACCATTCCCGCTACTCCGTCTAAAATATAGAAGAGCTTTGTTAGCGGGTTGGACTCTGCTTGCACTCCGGGGGATATAATCTATTTTCCACCTTGAAAAGACAAGGACGCCTTTTCTTTGTGCTGTTGAGTAGAGATAGGTAAAGTTACAGGGTCCTGCTTGACCCCAACCAAAGGCTGAGCCATTAATATTTAACAGCTTGGAGCCTTAAGACAGCTGCAACAAATAAATGCAGCCCTTGAAGAGAGGCCTTGTGAACATCATGGGTGGGCTTCTCTTGGCTTTTATTTGCCCTTGTGGCCTCTAGGGTCCTCCACATCAAACACCACTTCCTAGATGTCACAATTGGAGGTGGTGAAATTTATTGGGTGACCAAAGTGTTTTAATTAAGATATCTCAGTACACATTGTGACGAGATCAAGTGCCCAGGTTCTCACATAATTAATGTCCTTGGTGAGGAGGCAACACAGGGCATGTAATGGTTAACGGCTGTGTGCCTTCATTGTGACCTATTGGAGTATAGCTCCTTAAATCTTCTCATTGTTCCACAGAGTGAATTATTTATTAACAAAGTGAGGATATCCAGAAGGCCATGGCAACCCTGAAGTCATTTGTTTCAGTGGTTACAAAAGTTTGATTTTGATATGGGACAATAGTTGGGGTTGCCCAAATTATTTATCTAGAAGCAGAACCAAAAATGTTCTATAACCAATATCCGAATTTAAGTCCTTTCAGAAAAAGATTTTGACACTCTCGAGAAGCCTAACTCTACTAGACTGTGTGCTCTCTTCAAAATTAACATAGTCTTCTGGTCTGAAGACCATTATTTTGTTATTCTAATGTACTTTCCTTGTGCAAGGCCTGCAGGGGTGGTGGTTGACTTAGAGTTTCAAGGAACACCTAATAGACAATCTACGTGTCATGCTTCACCCTGGAGGTCCTGCACTAGTTATAACACAATGCATCAGGGAGTCCAGAGTGTTCTCTTACACAGGTCACTTAGTACTATAAAGAATAAATGAGCTAAAGTTGACGCAGGAAGCTTTCCTTAATTTGGTCAGATTGGGTGGCCAGATTGGACATTCATCTGACATCTTAGCTCTTGCCAAGTCATTTCCATCCCTACTGCAACTTGTCATTGTGGTCCAGAAGATGACTGGATAAAGCCTGGTTGCTGATCATCTTCTGACCACATTTTCACCATGTCTTATTATGGGTATGTAGACACTTAAATGGTTTCCGCAAGGTTTTGGCTCAAGCAAAAGACATAGAAAATCAAAACCAACACTGTTGAATGGGTGTTAGAAAAATAAATGTGTGGTGCAGTCATTCAGGAATGTTCTTCATCATTTTCATGACCCAAAAACATTTCCTTTGTTCTCACTGTATAAATCCACACACTTCTGGTGCTGGTTCAATCCATCATTTAGTCACAAGTTGGGCCAGTGCTTCTTTTACCCCTTACATCCTATCTGGGAGAGATGCTGACATCCTGTTAAGTTCCACGTTTATCCTAAACATTGTCTGTAGAGTGGAGGAACTTCAAAACAACCTTACGGTCAACCTAAAGGGCAGTGGTGGTCCCTTGATTTCAGACATGAAAAACATTTGGCCTGCTAGAAGACTTCTCTATTGGATGTCTGTGCTATGCTGCACTTAAAGCTCCTAACCCAGCTTGGCAATTAGGATTGGGCTGGCCAATGAGAGGGAACCAGAGGAACCTCACTGACAAAATAAAGCTGCACACTCATTTCTGCCAAACATGCATGGGTTCTGAAGAAGGAAACAAGCTGCTGCCAGACACCGGTGGCACCTTATCACTCATAGGATCGGGCATGTTTACATCCAACAGCCCGATCCTTCTTTCCTTCAACAATCCCTGCGATCAGGAGAACCTCAGGACACCCAAACACACATTAGATGGTTGTCCAGTCTTGCCAAAATTGAGGGCACAGCTGACATTAATGAAATGGGTATGGCCACTTTAGGCACACAATAGGCATTTTCTATATAGTGCCGGCCATGTGCGGTCTGCAAAATGTGGAACGCGCACAGCCGCAATTTGCGGACCGTAAAACACTTACGGTCGTGTGAATGCCTTCAGCGGATTCAGTCGACAGCGCACTTATGTGTATAGGAGCCTTTGGGCCTCATGCACCCGACCGTATTTTCGGTCCACATCCGATCTGCGTTTTTTTATGGATTGAATGTGGACCCATTCATTCCTATGGGGCCCTCAAAGAAAATGCTGTGCCGCAAATAATAGAACATGTCCTATTCTTGTCCATTTTGCAGACAAGAATAAAGAATAGGCATTTCTACAATGATGCCCTCGAAAAGTCCGCAAAACGGATACTGTCGTGTGCAGGAAGCCTTAGACTGACTTGGTTTGGTTGATGCAATGGCCTCCAGTCGGACGCTGCTGGCAATGAAGGAGTTAAAAGAAGGACGTGAAAGTCGATGATTAACGTGGTATATTCCAGCACAACTTTGTCTAAACATATCCGCCCCACGTGATCGCATTAAGACTCCCTTTTCGGTCTGTTTGTTGCTAAACTTTATTGTAGTGTTAATCTGGGTAATCTCTATGTACAGTATTTAGTTTATTAAGCTCCTGAAGGCAACGAATAAAGCAAACTTTTGCGGTGAGCCGGGGATCCTAGAATAACATTGACATTTTACTTTTCAATACAACAAATTTCCAGGTTTTTAATACCTCGCCATCCTGCCCATTGTTCCTGCGAAGATACAGCGTGGTATGAAATTATACAATCTGTGAAGCCTTTTCCATTATCTTGGCGCCGTTACAGCAGTATCTTAGCATTTTAAAGCAAAATGAGCTCTTAGCGGTATGATTAATAGCTGAGAATGAGACTAGTACTGGGTCACAAAGTCACTCCATTACAAAATAAGGGTTGGTCTAATAAAAGCATCCATCTATTTGGCCAATAAAGCATCGGAATGATCTCCTTCTACTTTCTAACTTGTTCTTCTATAGACAAACCGCGGTATTATGTTCTTGCAAACAGCTGCAGAATACAGTGACCTTGCCAAGCCGGCTGCCGTTACTTTTTAGCGATGAGATTAGTTGCAACACGCTAAGTGATACAGTGACTTATACCGTATATGTAGGAAACTGCATAACAATACACGTGTCACAAAAATTGATGCTTGTAAAACAAAGGTAGGTCTCGAAACCTCAGCTACAGTGAGTTATGCCATGCAACCGGAGTGGCATTAATTTAGGTGACCATATGCATTAGATAAATGAGGATCTCCGGGCTAACAATATTGATGACTTTTCCTCTGGATAGGTCATCAATATCAAATTGGTGGGGTGCTGGGAGTCGGACGCCCACCAATTTGATATTGATGACCTATCCAGAGAAAAACTCATCAATATCGTTAGCCCGGTCATCCCCATACATTCACCTAAATTGATGCCACTCAGTTTTTTCCTTCAGTTGTCAGCGCCAAAGATACTGCTGAGAACGGAGCAGGAAGCACTGCTCCATTCAAAGTGTAGTAGCTGTGACGGGTTACTGCAGCTCAGCTCCCATTCAAGTGACTGTAAGGCCTCATGAATATGTGGATCACAAACCGCGGGTCCGCAAAACACGGTCATCGGCCGCGTGCACTCCGCATTGCAAGATGAGGCGAAAGATAGGACATGTTCTATATTTTGTGACGCGGAGGCACGGCCGCTACAATTTGAACAGAGGTGTACTTCCAGCTCCTGCAGGTAACGTCAGATTGGTGAGGGTGCTGGGTGTCGGCCCCCCACCGGTCTGATATTCATAGACGTCAGCAATAGCAAACCTGCCAATTTCAGTGGAACCATCCCACCATCTAATCTATAAGGGGGTGTTCCCACTTCCCCCCTGATGACAGATGTCAAGGTAAAGAAGGATTGGGCTGTTGGATTTCAACATGCCCACACGTTTTGTTTTCAGGCATGATATGCCGCTGTCAAAGGTGTCTGGCAGCAGCATTCTCCCCTTTCCCCATTCACAACACTTACATGCAATGCAAACATGCACGTGTATAGAGGGGAAGGGAGAGTTAAACTTTCTAAAGTGTATGATCAGCTTTATCCCATCAACTGACCAGTTGATTTGTAATGAGGGGATGGTTGGGGCAGTATTTTTGGATTTCATTAAATATTTCACCTCTTTGTACACTATCTTGCCAAAGTTTCTTTCAGTAGAATTTATGTCTGGTGACTGTATTCTTGCAATAATGCTTGCAAGTGCTAATCCAACTGATACGTTTGGCCAAATTGTGTCCAAGTGTGTAGAGTGTCTTAACTTGTTATCCCTCTGCAGCAGCAAAGTCTGAATAGCTGTAAACGCAGTCGCTAAAGCTGGGGCCTGGGGAGAGGAGCACTGTCCCCCTCCTTTGTTGTCTCCTGGCAAAAAAAAATAACTAGAACACTCCGGAGCTAGGGGTGAAGCCAGTCCACACTCTAAGCTCCTTAGAGGAGTTGAGTGTATGCCTACACCATACATAGCCATGCTGAGTCCAAATTACATAGCTTTGTAAATCATTACAAAACATTACAGTACATAACATTGCAAACCATTTGCAGATACCCTCTTTTCTGGAGCTAGTGGTGGAGCCAGCCTCAGCCCCGAGCTCCTAAGAGAAGTGGATTATTAACCCTGGCCATGCCTACACCATACATAGCCATGATGATGAGTACAAATTACAAAGCATTGTAAACCATTACAGTACATAACATTACAAACCATTTGCAGATACCCTCTGCACACTGGGGTGCTGTATTACTTTCAAGAGACCCTTCTAAAATTTGATTGATTGTCCAGAGCACCAAAGTACGTTTTTTAAGCCTGTGTAGCTTTTATCCATCACAGAGAAAATATCCCTTTTCCCTTGGAAAATATAATTTTATAAAGGCTGTTGACAGAACCCAAATTTATATTCTTCTTTCAAAATAAAAAAAAAATAATAGAATCCCCTCTCCCCATGCAGTGGCAGGAGTGGCTTTGAAGTGCTGCAGCAGTTTCCTTCCAGGATACTTCTGTGTGAACTGCAACTGATGCTGTGAATTAGAATTTGGCGGAGTAGCGATAACTAAATATAAAGAGGCAGACAAGCCTCCACTGAAAAGCCGGAGGAAAAATGTAACACCCCTCTGCCACCCAGCTCCACTCTCCTCATAAGATGAGACAGAGAGGTGAGAAGCCTCGCAGCTTTTCATGTGGAAGCTTTGTCAGGTTCACTCTCGGCCGTTCTCATCTTGTGGATCATTTCCATAAATACACAGGTGCTAAACAAACAAATGTTCGAAACGTGGGAGGATATTGAGTATAACTCGCTGCCCAGACCAGACCTGCAGCTTCCATCGACATCCAAATTGTGCACCCGGGTTCATGGCGATGTAAGATATACATTTTATTGTTTTACTTGTGTTATCTACAGTCCGTTCTTGTATATATCTGTAAGGCCTGGGCTGCATTGTAATTTCTGCTCTGCAGTATTAAAAAAATCAGGCCAGCTCAGTTGGGGCACTTTGTTGGGGCCAGGCCAGAATCAATAAAACACAACAATGAAGTCATAGTTCTTGGTCTTCAAACCCATAGGATCGTCTAGTTGATCCCATTTAAGTATGGGACAAAGGCTGCAATACACGGACAGCCGATGCAAAAAAGAATGGTGTTCTGAGGATGAACCATCATGTGACCCGACGTAATCACAAGCTCCCCGGCTCCTTCGAACAGCTGATCGGCAGAGGTGCCCAGAGTCGATTCCCCACTGATCAGATACTGTTGGCCTATGCTAAGGATAGACCATCAGTTTTGCAAGGTGTAATGGGGGCACTGATGGTGCTCTTGATGAAGCCACCTTGGTGGGTTGTGACCTGTACTGGTGGGTGGAGTTTACATCTAAAAAATGTCAGGGGTATGCTACTCGTACTAGGTATGTCTTCCTCCAAATTGTTCTTAAAAGTAGACAAGTAGGATATATCTGCCACCTTTTAAGGGACAGTTTGGATCGACATAAAGTTCCCATGAAATGTCTCAGTAGTGCAGACTCAAGCTTTGGACCTTTAAGTGACCATATCTCAGTATCAAAACAAGATAATTGAAAATGGGTTTCACATTTATAATATACATCGGTGGGAATTCTATGTTCTAGTAGGTCTCCTTCAAAGGAGCATTCCATTTTGGCTGTTACAAGTTATAACTATTAGATAGGTGTGGGTCCTACTGCTGGCACCCCCACCGATCAACAAGAATGGAGACCCTGTACCCCTCAGGGCCCCTTGAAATGACGGGGGTGGCAGGTCGGCCATGTCCACCTGTGCTTCATTCATTTGTACGGGAGGTCCGGAGACAGCTGAGTACAGCGCTCAGCTATGCCTAGAGATGAGCAAAGTATCAGAAAATTTTATTCGGCTTCTTCTCAGAATTTTACCCAAAAATGAGCTTCGTAACGAATTACTTCGTCACGAACGCATTTCTTTGTAAGTAGTGGGTGCAATGACAGGGAAAGGCGATTGCGCCACTCCCCGGCATCTGACAGTAATAATACAGTGTAAAATATTTTTTTTTTTATAAAATCATACTTATCCTTATCCTTTTGACTGTGAAGATCCAGCCACCGCCATCTTGATTGAAGAATCTGTGTGAAACCTCTCACGGTGGTCATACGTCACTGAGTATGGGATTTCGAGCGAGATCTTCAATCAAGATGGTGGCGGCCAGCTCTTCGCTCTTAAACGGATGAGGTAAGTATGATTTTTTTTAAATTTTTACGGCCCTTCAGCAAAAAATCGAGGCACAAGGAAATTCTGCTTTGCGACAAATCTAATTTTCCCTGAAACTCGCATTGAAGTCCAGATTCGCTCAACACTAGCTGGCAGTTTGCATGCCAGCATACCACTCCTTTCATTTTAGGGGGACCCAAGAGGGATGGGGTCAACAAACCTACCACTGAGACCCCCACCGATCTTGTAGTTATCCCTCTCCTGGGAATAGGGAACAACTTTTTAGAACTGGAATACCCCTTTAAGGGAATATTAAATAAGGTACAAATACTTTTGGTAGCTCTTTTTGCTTTGATTTGAGGTTTCTTGTAATGTTTCTCGACTACTTGATCTTTCTATCTCTTCTGCCTCTTTCATATTTTCATGAGAATTAGGCATGCATTTTTGTCAAATGACATGTTGGGCTGTTGCCTAAATTTGAAGAGTTTGACTACTTTTAGGAACTATCTCTGGGCTAGACTTCTAAAATCAGCAAACAGATGGTTCAAGAGAAGAGCGTGCTGCATTCATTAGCAAATTTGTCGCACATGAGTTGTTTATACTTTGAAGTCTTCGCATTTACCTTTGTTCTGTCGAAATTGTTTTAATTAGATTATACTTTGTCAACCAATAATAATTTTTATTAAAAAGTTGTAATATATGCAATTCTGATGAATAGTGCTTGATGACTTATGATAAGGATTAGAATGGACTGTTGGTCATTTATTGCATTGCTCCACTGCATTTAAGTTGAAAAATGAAGTATTGGAAAAAAAAATCCTACCATTTTGAGTACACAGCTCCCATGCAGACTTATGTCTCCATGGTAACAGACCACACAACCTGCAGTTGTGTGTTACCGCGTCGCTTCTGCATCCTTTTCTACTTACCTCCAGGCAGTAAAAGAGGAAGAAGAAGGAAGGATCAGACTACACACACGGTTTATGTGTAGTCTGTTACCATGGTGACAAATAAGTCTGCATAAAAGCTGAGGACACAAAGCGCTAGATTAAATTTTTTGGTTTAATTAAGATAACTTGTAAAGTAGCTTGTTTTTTTTCGATGCATCAGAGGAGTAAAAGAAAAATCGGTTGCAGAAGTATTCATACCCTTTATTTCTTTACATTCTCACTACTTTTTATACCAAAAGACAAAAGCTCTCCATCCATGGTTCTTCCAAGCTCCCTTGACCTTTGTATTAAATGTTGTGTTACATTTTAATATGGGCTGTCGTTCTGAATAGTGTTGAGCGCGAATATTCGAATCGCGAATTTCACCAGTTCGAGAATTCTTGAATATTTAGAATATAGTGCTATATTTTTGTATTCGCAAATAGTGTTAAGTATTCTAATTGCGAATTTATCGCAAATTTATCGCGAATATATTACATTGCCGATTTTTGCAATCAAGTAAACAATTACTGGAGATCACAAACTCTCGAATTTGCAAATTTCTGGCGAATATTCGGCCAAAAATTTGCGAAATATCGTGAATTAGAATATTGCCTATGCCGCTCATCACTAGTTCTGAAGGCCCTCTACCTGTGAGGTTTATATATTTGTCTTCAGTCATTTGAAAATCTAGAATATCTGATTACCTGGCGCTTAGGGTCGCACCATGGGACCAGATATGACCCCTAAACAGGTCAACTTTTTTAATGGCCAACCCAAGTGACTAATTAGCTCCATGGTCACAAGCCACCAATTTTGGGATTTTTCATCTCTCACCTGGCTGTTGTTTTGTATTGTAGTTTTTGTATTTTCCCCCATCCGAACAAAGGGATGGCATTTGCTTCTTGCCAACTGGACATGGGTCAATACTGATGAGTAGAGACTGCCAGAATAATGAGGGTCTGTTGCCTGCACAATGTTTTTGCTTCTCTTCATACTTCATAATTCCTATTTGCTAGCCTAGTTGACTGGGACTTGTAGCGCGTCGGTATCTGGAGTTATTATGATGACATATCCATGATTAGTTTTTCTGTGTGTCCACCATTGATCTTATCTTCTGTCTCTTCAAAGCTCTACAAACACACAGATGTCTTGGGGAACTTTTTGTAATCAAAACTATCAATCATAACTTCCTTGATGCCACGACTGATTGACAGGTTTTCCTCCCATGAGGTATTTCTGAATAAGTAGAAATTATTATGCTGTACCTTGACATGGACTTTAATGTCTAAGAGGTTACCAGTCATTAGCATACCATCATCGATGGTGGTATTTAGTGTTGTGGTAAGCCACCCATCACCCTGCATGTTTGTCCATCTGACCTTAATTCTGAGAAGCAGAAAGAAGGTGACATGGACCATCTTATTGCTCTTCTCTCTTCTTGTCTCTTACAATGTCTTGGCTGACCAGTGGGCTCTTTCTTTATGTCCATGCTTTTTTTTCCTCTAGTGGGTTCCAAAAGTACAGGCTGATCTATACTTAGCTTTACGTGTTATACTAATTTGACTCGTTCTTCCAAGAACTAACATCTACCTGCCTGACTTACACTACCAGTGTCTTTGACTCTGACCATCTCTTCGCAATGCTCTTATCTACCTCTGGTTCCTCACTTTGGTTTGTCTAATATGGTTACCTTTAACAGCCATTGACAGCTTCTGCTCTAGAAAGGCCAGTCTGAGGGTTGCGAGTTGTGGATTCTTCTTGGAAGTCTTCCTTGATGGAGCAGGAGTAATAATTAAAACTGAAGGGTCCACTACCAGTGTCTTTGACCGTGACCATCTCTTGGTCATGTTCAGGACTGGTGCAAGGATTTTTGCCACCCTATGCAAAAGCTAATTTTGCCGCCCCCCTTGACTCCACCTATTGACCACACCCTTTGACCTGCCCCTTTTTTGTCGCCCACCTATTTATACAGACTTTACCCTTCATTGTGGTAAGGCCACGTTTTCTCCCTCCAGCTACATACCATGTCATCCACAGATCCCCCTAAATGTCATCCACAGATCCCCACAAGTGTCATCCACAGATCCCCAAAAGTGTCACATCCACAGATCCCCACAAGTGTCACATCCACAGATCCCCACAAGTGTCACATCCACAGATCCCCACAAGTGTCACATCCACAGATCCCCACAAGTGTCACATCCACAGATCCCCACAAGTGTCACATCCACAGATCCCCACAAGTGTCACATCCACAGATCCCCACAAGTGTCACATCCACAGATCCCCACAAGTGTCACATCCACAGATCCCCACAAGTGTCACATCCACAGATCCCCACAAGTGTCACATGCACAGATCCCCACAAGTGTCATCCACCACAGATTCCCATAAATGTCATCCACAGATCCCCCTAAGTGTCATCCACCACAGATCCCCAGAAAGTTCATCCACAGATCCCCCTAAGTGTCATCCACAGATCCCCTCCCTGCCCAGCGCCGCTGTCACGGCTGAGGATGGGGAAAACCCCCAGCCGTGCGATGCCACGAGATGTTAGTGGCTGCTCGGCCAGGACCACAGAATTAGGGAGCAGGTCACCTCCTAATGCATCCCTAATCTGACCCAGACTCCTAGCTGCATGAGCCGACCTTGAAGGTAGGAGGGCTCATGCTCAGGAACCTCGGATCCCTACTCACCCTCCGCCGATCCCTGTACTAGGAGCTGGGTAGACCACCTGTTCCTCCTGGATACGGAGAAACAGGAGTCTAAACTGGCCGAGCTGCAAGGGGAATAGAAACAGACATATGGCAATGGCAGGTAAGTGCAACTAGTACCACACCTACCTGCCACAGACACAGAGCCTGGAACCCAAGTATAAGTGCTGCTGTCCACAACAACACAAGAGACAGAGCACACACCACACAGGAACCCAGGAAACCATACGCTGCAATAAATAAGCAAACACCAACACATTTTCATAACATCAAACAAGATTTATGACCACAAGGGTGGCTCTCAGTGGCAGATGGTATAAACCAGGAGGGTGCCTCCAGCTTACAAACAAGGCTGGAGTACCTCTCAGCTTCAGGTCTCCACTGAGGCTTTATAGCCCAAGTAGCCACACCCACACAGACACACCCAGTGTTCACACACACAGAAGGGAATTAACCCTTCTCACACCAGGGAAGGGAAGACAGCCACTTAAAGGAGAAAGTGCACATATAACTAAAACCCTGTGCACACCAGACAAACACAAGGCACACCTAAAAGACAGGTTGCCAGGTGCAACCGCATGCAAATGACAGCGAGCAGCCTAGCAACCAGCTCCAGCTGATCGACTGCCACATAACTACATGTTGCCAGCGGCAACCACAAGTGAGGCAACATACTAGCGGCCCTCACCTGTGGTTGAACAACCAAACCAGACCGCAGGCAACAGCATGCGGATACAGGAGTCACGACCATGACCATGGCCGTGACAGCCGCCTCCTAGCTAATTTATTCACTTCACTTGCCTCTGTGTAATCTCGCACAGGCGCACTGGCAGAGGCATCGTCGAGCGAAGTGCTCATGCGCCGTCTTCCAGCGCACCTCGTTTGACGATGCCTCTGCCAGTGCGCCTGTGCGGCCGGCGCCTCCAGGAAGAGTACGCTCTACTCGGTGGCGTACCTTGCTTATGGGTGGCGCCGGCCCTGGTCATGTTCTCATCTACATCTGGTTCCTCACATTAGTTTTAGTTACATAGTTAAAAAAAGACATAAGTCCATCAAGTTCAACCAAGGGATAGGTGGGGACACGAATCCCAGAAGGAAGTGAGACTCAGATTTCTACACGTTTTCATTATTAGCATTAATGTAATTTACTTTCAAGAATTATTATTATTATTTATTATTAAAGCGTCATTCATTCCATAGCGCTGTACATATGAGGAGCGGTGTACATACATAATACAGACAATTGCACTAAGCATGAACACCTCATTGGACTAAACCCTCGTTCATCTAAACCCTTTTTGAAACCGTCCCCTGTTCCTGCTGTGAACACGTCCTGAGGAAGTCTATTACACAGATTCACCGTTCTCACAGTAAAGAAGCTCTGACGGTTCTGGAGACTGAACTTTTTCCTCTCCAGTCGGAGGCAGCGCCCCCTTGTCTTTTGAGGGCATTTTACACTGAACATTTTTTCACCGTATTTTTTGTATGGCCCATTTCTATATTTGTATAGGTTAATCATGTCCCCCCTTAGACGTTTCTTCTCAAGACTAAATAAATTCAATTTTTTTAATCTTTCTTCATAACTAAGACCCTCCAGGCCCCTTATCAGTTTAGTCGCTCTCCTCTGTACTTTTTCCAGCTGCAGGGCGTCCTTTCTATGGACTGGTGCCCAGAACTGGACTGCGTATTCCAGATGAGGCCGCATCAGCGCTTTGTAAAGTGGTGATATTACATCCCTGCCCCGCGAGTCCATGCCTCGTTTAATGCATGACAATATCCTGGTGGCCTTAGAAGCAGCTGATTGACATTGTGCTGTAATTTAATTTATGATCTACAAGGACACCCAAATCCTTCTCTATAAGTGACTCTCCCAGTGTTACATCCCCTAGGACATATGATGCACAGAGATTATTACTACCAAGATGCAGAACTTTACATTTAACCACAGTTTGTCTAATATGTCCGCCTTCAACAGCCATTGACAGCTTCTGCTGTAGAAAGGCCATTCTGAAGGCTGTGAGTTGTGGATTCTTCTTAAAAGATTTTCTTTTGGGAGCAGGTGTATTAATTCAAACTGAAGGGTTCATTAGATTTCCCTTCCTGGTACTGACTAGCTTAAACCATAGCGAATGCAAGGAAATCCACTTATTCTTTGCAATCTGTCCATACAGGCAGAGTAGAAAATTGTGGACACACATTGACTGTCCCCAACATCTGCCATCGGAAAAATGAAGTACATAGTATGACTTATGACCGGAGGTGTCTCGCATCTACTGATCTCTCTGTCCCTATAACAGTAAACATGACCACTTGGAGGATACAGGCACACGTGTTTATAGGGCCATCATGGGAGGGAGCTATTGGCTGTACGGTATCCTAAAGGGGTGAACTAGGATTGGGGGGAAAAAACAAAAAAACAGCGCCACTCTTGTATATGGGCTGTCCGGTATTGCAGGATTACAGTACCAGTACCACTGCCTATGGTGGAGTGGCATTGGCCCTTTTTTCTAATCCTGGAAATCCCTTTAAACAGTATTTTATTTAGAAGAGCATTTTTGTGTTAGTCTTTAGTAGTTTTTACACTTCTTACCATGTTCTGCAGAGCATGAGCTAACACGAGTTTCTGCAGACAAACAATGGATTGTTGTTTGTGTACGTGGCGGAGAAGGGCGGGATTCTTGACATGAGGCAACGTGTTTTCTTTATGTGTGTTTACTGTACAGAGTTTTGTATTGCAAACAAAACACATAAAACGAACAATGTGAAAACAAATACAAAGGTTAAAAGCTGCTGCACAAAACACATAGAGTGTGATGAAACCTGCCCAACTGGGATAACGTGGTCACTGGGCAAATGCCCTTCATTGGGTATTAACCACTGGTGGTGACCCCACCGGTAACAAGAACGAGGGTCCCCTATTTGTGGCGGTCATGCATGTCCACTGCCACTTCTTTCACCTCTATTTACCGGACTTGGGTTATCTGCAGCCGGCCAATAGAGTTAAATGGAGGGACAGCAAACATGGACTACTGCCGGTCATTCGCATGGGGAACATGGGACCCCTGCTCTTTGGATCGACTGGGGCTCCAGCATCCAGAACCCCACCTGCCTCCTGTGGATGAAGGATAAGTGCTTTTTATTGGAAAACCCTTTAAATGCTATCACATAACGTCAGCATGAAGCCTAGAGTGGATACATTGTAACAAACCCTGTGCATATGGCTTAAAAGCCACTGAACGTTTCCATTCATTGACAGCAAACATGAATGGTGATCCTAAAGGGGAGCAGAAACAAAAAAGCTAATTTTGATAATAAATGTTAGGTGATCCCTAAATTTTGCTGTGACTTGCTGTGCATTCCTAACCAGATCTATACAGTCGAGGCCCCATGAACTCAACCTAGACTAGATACATTGAAATGCATGAGACCTAGAGTGGATACATTGTAACCAACCCTGTGCATATGGCTTTTCAGCCATTGAATGTTTCCATTCATCGACAGCAAGCATGCATAGTGATATTACAAGGGAACAGAAACACATAAGTACATTTGGATAAGAAATGTTAGGTCGTGTTGTTGTGATCCCAAAATTGCTGTGGATTCCTAACCGAATCTGTACAGTTGAAGCCCCATGAACTGGCTGTATGGTGGGGTGTGCCGCTTGGTGCTACTGTGTGTCACCCTACAATGTGCCGTCAGGTGCCCTATGTACAGAGCAAGGGGGAAAATCTCCATGGCATGTTTTTGATGGAAACTCTAAATCAGTAGGCAGATGGATCTACATTAGAGGCCCTTTGAATTCCTGCATTTACCCTATGATTGTGTGCATGGGGTCTGATAGGATTTATACCAGAGGGCTGCTGAGAGGGAAGGTGCAAGCAGAGGAGAAAACATGTATCTAAACTGATCAGGCAGAAAAACAAATATTTTCCGTTCTGTTTTCCCTGTGGGGCCAGTTACCTTGATGTGGAATGTTTGTTCCAGGGGCGGCCAGGTGCTCACCCAGCAGTGAGGCCATAAATCGCAGATTAACACCTGCCGCTGAAATAAGGGCTGACGATTACAATCCAGATGTGTGATGAGTCTTCTAGGATGCTGCGGCCAGAGAAGGAGCAGCTCCTGTATTTGGGTCAAGTTTGCATTAAATATATTTTAACTGTAGTGGAGTGGGGATTCGCCCCTTAGGCTAATGCCGTGACCAGAGGCGGGCAGAAACATCCCTTTGGTCAGTTATAGCCCCAAGAAGAAAAGATAATGACCGGGCACAATACATAAGGAAGGTTAGCCCAAAACGCGTAAGAGGCGTGCTATGTTCCTGTACGGATTTTAACTGGAACTAATTAAGTCTATGGAGTTTTAGATTTTATCTTTGGGGGCCGGATCTTTTTGGTTGATGGGGAAGACGACTGGATGACAAGATCCTCTTTTTAGGCTAGGTTCACATCTGCATTTTAGCATTCCAGTACTCATGTCCCTCTGTTATTCCACCTAGAAATGCATGGTAAAATTAGCAACTGGGTGATAGACAGCCTTCCCTGTACGGTGCACACTCACTGGACTCCTAGAACCAGAGCGAGCAGGAATTTCAATCCATAAATTACAAGTTATACTGAATCATTGGTTCTAGTAGTCCAGTGAGTGTGCACCATACAGAGAAGGCTAAGTCGCTCCGCCCACTGGACTCCTAAGCTCAAAATTAGCAGGGATTTCAATCCATAAATTACAAATTATACTCAATCTTTGGTTCTAGTAGTCCAGTGAGTGTGCACCATACAGAGAAGGCTAAGTCGCTCCGCCCACTGGACTCCTAAGCTCAAAATTAGCAGGGATTTCAATCCATAAATTACAAGTTATACTCAATCTTTGGTTCTAGGAGTCCAGTGAGTGTGCACCCTACAGAGAAGACTAAGTCTCTCCGCCCACTGGACTCCTAAGCTCAAAATAAGCAGAAATTTCAATCCATAAATTACAAATTATACTCAATCTTTGGTTCTAGTAGTCCAGTGAGTGTGCACCCTACAGAGAAGGCTAAGTCGCTCCGCCCACTGGACTCCTAAGCTCAAAAAGAGCAGGAATTTCAATCCATAAATTACAAATTATACTCAATCTTTGGTTCTAGTAGTCCAGTGAGTGTGCACCCTACAGAGAAGACTAAGTCGCTCCGCCCACTGGACTCCTAAGCTCAAAATTAGCAGGAATTTCAATCCATAAATTACAAGTTATACTCAATCTTTGGTTCTAGGAGTCCAGTGAGTGTGCACCCTACAGAGAAGACTAAGTCTCTCCGCCCACTGGACTCCTAAGCTCAAAATAAGCAGAAATTTCAATCCATAAATTACAAATTATACTCAATCTTTGGTTCTAGTAGTCCAGTGAGTGTGCACCTTACAGAGAAGGCTAAGTCGCTCCGCCCACTGGACTCCTAAGCTCAAAAAGAGCAGGAATTTCAATCCATAAATTACAAATTATACTCAATCTTTGGTTCTAGTAGTCCAGTGAGTGTGCACCCTACAGAGAAGACTAAGTCGCTCCGCCCACTGGACTCCTAAGCTCAAAATTAGCAGGAATTTCAATCCATAAATTACAAATTATACTCAATCTTTGGTTCTAGGAGTCCAGTGAGTGTGCACCCTACAGAGAAGGCTGAGTCGCTCCGCCCACTGGACTCCTAAGCTCAAAATGAGCAGGAATTACAATCCATCAATTACAAGTCATACTGAATCTTTAGTTTTAGGAGTCCAGTGAATGTGCACCCTTACAGTGAAGACTGTCCTTTATTCATTTGCCCCGCCTACTGGACTCCTAAGCTGAAATTTTTTTTTTTTTTTACAAATAATACCATTTTTTTTTGTTTTTTTTTACACAAAACTATATCAATCTGCTCAGCTCCTCCTGACGCCGGTAGATTGGACTGCGTTTTTATGGCGACAGGTTCTCTTTAAGTAGTCGCTCCGCCACAAATAGTTAACAGGATCTGTAAGATCCTTTTTTTTTTCCGTTTTAATAGGACACTGAGTAATTGGGAGCTGGTAACTGCACATTACTGTTTATAAGCAAACATGGCACTGTGTAAGCAAGAAGTTCTGGTCTGTAAACCAGTTTGATTTCACGGTGGTCAGCAGCTGATGCGTGTAATTTACAACCTTTTCTGCCTGTGTGAATGTCAGAAGAATGACTGTTTGTTTGTCTTAAGTTTTGCCGGCTGTTTATTTTGTGATACATTTGCCTCCCGACCTTGCCTTTTTTCCTGAGAGTGGCCCCATCTCCTCCCATGTTCTGTTTACTCTAGTCCTGCCCTGACTGTCACCTACAAAATCTTTTGATTATTCCACCCGGTTAATGTTAAATTGATCTTGCAAGATGGCGTGTTTGTTCATAAACACCCATGCCGGACCTTTTGTTTACTGTACCCATGGCAGCAATCTCTTTATTAAACAAATATTGCACTGTTTGTGGGCGTGAGACGCGTTTTATCCGGATGGTTCTGGAGAAAAAAAATTCTAGATAAAAAAAAAAAAGTTGAAACCCTTCGGGGTGGGGCAGGAAGGGGGAGGGGGGGGTTGGAATGTGGTTAAAATACATTTTATTTTGTTTATTTTTCTTATCTCGAGGGGCTCCAGAGATATCCCAGTCGCTGCGTTTTATGTCCAGTATGTTTGTTCCCCCCCCATAGAATGTTCCTTTACCTTCCGCGGTGTATACAGATTCCTTGACACCTGGACGAGAATCAAAATCTGGTTCATATTGTACTATACTTTGTAGCGATTCGTTGGGTGTAAGCTTTATTTTAATAAGGCCTCATGCACACATTTCCGTTCCGTTTTTTGCGTTCCGTATACGGAACCATTCCTTTTTAATGGATCCACAAAAAAACAGAAGGTACTCCGTATGCCTTCCGTTTTCTGTATTTCCGTTTTTACGATCCGTTGAAAGATAGAACATGTCCTATTATTATTGTCCGCATAACAGATAAGGATATGACTGGGGGCCAGCTGTTCCATTCCGCAAAATACGGAATGCACACAGACGTCATCTGTATTTTTGCGGATCCGTTTTTTTGCGGGCCGCAAAATACTGAAAAAGCCATATGGTCGTGTGGAAGAGGCCTAATACAGTGAGATTCCTTTAGGGTCCATTCACACGTCCGTATGTGTTTTGCAAATTGCAAATCTGCAAAACACGGACACCGGCAATGTGCGTTTCGCATTTTGCGGACCGCACATCGCTGACGCTCTCGTAGAAAATGCCTTTTCTTGGACAAGAATAGGACATGTTCTATTTTTTTGCGGAACGGAAGTGCAAATCCGCAAACCCTGATGCGGACAGCACATTCCGGCCCCATTTAAAAATGAATAGGTCCGCACCTGTTCCTCAAAATTGCGGAACGGATGCGGACCCATTTTGCGGACATGTGAATGGACCCTTAGTCTGGAATCTGCTAATCCAGAATACTGGATGATCTGAATGGAAATTTGAGATCTACGAGCTGCTGCGTTTTATGTCTGGTATGTTTGTGCCTTCCTTTACCCATAGAATGTTCCTTTACCTTCCGCGATGTATACAGATTCCTTGATGCCTGGGCGAGAATCAAAATCCGGTTCATATCCTAGTATTCTATTCGTTGGGTATAAGTTTTATTTTAATAATACAGTGAGATTCCTTTAATCCGGAATCTGCTAACCCAGAACAGTGGATGATCTGGATGGAAATTTCTAGAGGCCCCATTCAAGTCAATGGGTCCACAAAAAATACGGAACGCACACAGAACACATTTGTATGTCATCCGTACTTCATCCGTATTTTGCGGATCCGTACTGTAGAAATGCTATGCCCAGCCCATATTGCTCATGTGTTTAGTGATTAATAAGTTACTGTTTCCGATCCGAAAAAAACTGATTGCATACGGAAACCATATGGATATGTTTTGTGGAATAACGGAACGGAAGAGGACTTAAATCAGAGAAAGAAAACCCTCAGATACGGAAAACGGACCGCAAAACAACAACGGTCGTGTGCATGAGCCCTAATTGGGTTCACCCCTGGGCCTGTCAATCAAAGTGCATGGGCGTGGCAGTTGCAGAGAGAGCAGAGCCTCTATGTGTAACGGCAACGCCCCCGTTGCTCCTAGAGGCTCATTTGCATATACTAAAACAATTTTTCTCAGCAATGTGGGCACATATGAACACGGGACCAACACAGATGTCTTCAGCTGCCAAGTGCACATGTAACAGGTCAGCCAGTGTCATAGGGACAAATCTGATGACAGATGCCCTTTAAGTGTCCATCCCAACTGTTAGTCACAGTGACCCCATAAGTGTCAGGCTTAGGGCACCTGTAATGGTGACATCATCAGAATCCCTTTAAGGCCTCCTGCACACGAACGTGTGCTTCCCGTTGCCGTATACACGGGCACCTTTCCGTGTGCATTCTGCATCACGGATGCGGACCCATTCACTTCAATGGGTCCGCAAATCCGGGCCTGCGGAATGGTGCGGAACGGAAGCACGGAACGGAACCCTAAGGGAGCACTACGGAGTGCTACCGCGGGGTTTCGTCCCGCACTTCCGTTCCGCAAAAAGATAGAACATGTCCTATCTTTTTGCGAAACGGCCGTATCGCGGACCCATTAAAGTGAATGGGTCCACGATGCGTTGCGGCTGCCCCACGGACGGTGTTCGTGCATTGCGGCCCGCAATGTGCGGGCCACGGCGGGACCACGGGGCGCACACGTTTGTGTGCAGGAGGCCTAAGGGTCCATTCACACGTCCGTAAGTGCTTTGCGGATCCGCAAAACACGGACACAGGCAATGTGCGTTCCGCATTTTGCGGACCGCACATCACCGGCACTATAATAGAAAATGCCTAATCTTGTCCGCAATTGCGGACAAGAATAGGACATGTTCTATTTTTTTCGGGAACGGAATTGCGGACCCGGAAGTGCGGGTCCGCAATTCTGGATCCGGGCAGCACATCGTGCGGCCCCATAGAAATGAATGGATCCGCAATTCCGTTCCGCAAAATGCGGAACAGAATTGCGGACGTGTGAATGGAGCCTAAAGGGGTTGTTCAGGGTTGGAAAAACATGGCTGCTTTCTTTCAAAAACAGCACCACTCCTGCCCACAGGTTGTGTCTGGTATTGCAGCTCATCCCTATTCCCCTTGTTGTGGACTGTAACACCAAATATAACCAGTGACAAAGCTTGGCGCTGTTTTTGAAGAAAGCAGCCATGTTTTTCTAATTCTGTAAAACCCCTTTAAATGGGTTCTAGATTGAGAACAACTGTTTCACTGGGTGGGGGGGATTTAGAGTAAAAAGACTCACCTGCCACCTGAACGGAGCTCCTGTGTCTGACACTGGGACCAGAGCACCGCACCCACCTGCACCCTGCCTAGCCATATCAAAGAGGTTTCCGATCGCAGAGAACCCCTTTAAAGATGGACTCGCGTATCCTAAATTTTATGCCACAAAAGTCGGACGTCTTTCACCTGGATATTCGTGCGGATTTAGCACAGATTTCCTGGAGCAATGCAAAGGGCGGAATCCGCAGGGATTGAGGGGCCGATCCACAGATACATCCACCTAGAGGATGTGCGAGACATCAGGGCGCCCCTGGGTCGTTGTACGGTAGGTGCGTGTTTGGAGCGCGGTGTTTTTATTGTTTTGTGTTTATTGTGTATGCGGCTCATGCCGCCCCCCCCCCCCCCCCCTGCTGTCCGCGCCTGTCACACAGAACCACCGCATGTTCCTCTCTTGTTTTGTAAACACGAGCGGGAAAAAACACATTACAGCATCTGAAATCTGGTCTCCTGCCCCACGTCCTTGGTCTGCTCCAGATAGGACTTGCTCACATCATCTGACGGTTCAGTAGGTAACATGTCTTCTATTGAAAGGGGTTGTCAACCGCTTTAACTCAACATTTAGGTATGGATTTTTAGGGATTCTTCTCTAACTGCAAAATTCCCTTAAAGGGGGTTTTCAGGAATAAAACATTGATGACCGATCCTCAGTATCTGATTGGTGGGGGGGGGGGGAGACTGATTGCCGGCAAGCCTGCTGATCAACTGTATGAAGGGGCCATAGGGATGAAGAGAGCGCTGCAGCCTCTTCACAGCGCCGTACATTCTATAGTGGCTGTGCTTGGTATTGCAGCTCATTTACTTGAACTGGGACTGATCTGCACATAGGCCATGTGATCAACGGAGGTGATGTCACAGGCCTAGAAAGAGGCCGCAGCACTTGCCCAAACACCGATCGAGACCTGGGAGTCAGACCACCCCTGGGCTGATAGTGATGACCTATCCTGAGGACAGGTCATCCATTTTTTAAGTCTCAGAAAGCCCCTTTAATCTGCCATTTTCATTGATAATCTGGAATCTCAGGCTGAACCTTATTTTAAAGAGGCGAATAAGGGGGAAATTCAAACATAGCAAAAAAATCCATATCGGGTCCATGTTGAATTTTGTCTCGCAATTCGTGTTTGACTTTTCCTCCATTGATTTTAATGGACGTGCGACAGGTGAGTCGCAGCCAAATCACAGCAAGTTGCAGACAAGTCGCACGACTATTCTACAAATTAAGGGCTCATGCACACTAACGTATTTTCTTTCCGTGTCCGTTCAGTTTTTTTTTTTTTGCAGACTGTATGCGGAACCGATCATTTCAATGGCTCCGCAAAAAAAAAACGGAAGTTACTCCATGTGCATTCCGTTTCCGTATATGTCCGTTCCTGCATTACGGGCAAGAATAGTACTGTTCTATTAGGGGCCAGCTGTTCCGTTCCGCAAAATACGGAATGCACACGGACGTCATCCGTATTTTTTGCGGATCTGTATTTTGTGGACCACAAAATACATATGGTCGTGTGCATGAGCCCTTATACAGTTAGGACGCTTCCTGGACTAGGTGAATATGGTTTAGTTGACAGAGCGCCCTGTATTGGGGGTCTTCCCAAATATAACGGGTCGGAGTTAGGGCTCATGCACACAGCCGTAGCCGTGTTTGAGATCTGCAAAACACAGATATCGGCAGAGAGTTTGCTGCCATTTTCTTTTCACTCCTTCAGAAATGTCCTATCCTTGCCCCCAAAATGGAGAAGAATAGGACGTGTTCTATTTTGGCCGTGGAATGTGTGCTGTCCACATCTTTTGCGGCCCCATCGACGTGAATGGGTCCACGTCCGATCCTCAAAAAATGCGGATCGGATGTGGACCAAAACTGCAGTCATGTGCATGAGCCCTTAAAGGGGTATTCCAACCTATTAATTGGATTGATTAACGCTAGGTACAACATCTAGGACCCCCGCTGACTGCATGCGTGCCGCTGCTCCATTCAAGTTCTGTGGCACTGATGGAAACAACCAAGCACAGCACTCAGTCAGGGCCGTACGGTTATGAATGGAGCAGTAATGCACATTTTGCTGAAAAGTCAAAAAGACTGAACTGAAGACATCCTGAACGGATTACTCTCCAGTCAGAATGCATAGGGATAAAACTGATCAGTTATTTTCCGGTATTGAGCCCCTAGGACAGAACTCTATGCCGGAAAAGAAAAACGCAAGTGTGAAAGTACCCTTAGACTCCGCTTTACCACCTCGGTGGGATTGATGGAGGACTGTAATCCCCTGTTCTCACTAATGGTGGAGAGTCCCAGTTGTCAACCCTTCCCCCCCCCCCCCCCCCCCCAGGATCTTACATTCATCATCTATTCCATGCAAAACTATAGTTTTTCTGTAGTCCTGAGACCCAGTGTATGGCGCCTGATTTCACTTTGTCTATTCTTAGTTCTAAACCCTCCCTGCCCAGGATATGATGACCCGTCCAGTATGGCTCCTGATGTTCTCTGACCTTCATGTAGTTCACCTGCCCTTCCCATCACTCTGACGCCCCATGCGCTTTCGTATTATGCTGATTAAGACCTTATTTTCCTTTAGTATTGAGCATTTGCAGCCAGCGGACACTTACATGGTATCAAACAATCGAGCTTCAGCACTAAGGACAGATGGGACAATGGAAGGAAGGGTGGGCACGGGGACTTTGGGTGGTTTAGTTGAGCAAATCTGCACATTTCTAGCAAGGATAAAGTGAAAGATCTATGAGACGGGAACTGAGTATTTCTGTACGGCAGAGAATAGGAGTATTCTGGGGGGGCCCCATGTGTGACCCCCTGGCCCCTTTAATAAGGATACACCTGACATTTGCCGAAAGATTGACATGTGAATTCTGCGTTGCAGCTCTGGCGGTAACGTCTGCCTGTGAAGTTTTACTATTTTGTACATTTCTTCTACTTATTCTGTCAATATCACTTTTACTGCAAAATCCTGCCAGTTACGCCTCACTGACCCTGGCAGCTAGTATTCAGCAGGCTTCCTCTAAACCCCTGCTTCCAAACCTGTGTCTCTGCACTAGCTCATCTCCTGCCCAGAGCTTTGACATGGCGGTATGAGCACATTCAGATCGGGATGATGAATGTCAACCATGTTCACTAAAAATTAAATCATATAATCTAATTGATAAAAAAAAAAATCGTAATAAAAATTTCTACAAAATAGTAGTCGTCATGGGCGACCTCTTCATGGGCCATGCGGAGATGGAAGGGAAAATCTGTTGTGTTTGTGGTTACTGATTGAACACACCCAGCAACAGGATCGCTGCAAACCAATTTTTAGTTTATTTGTCTACAGTAGGTGCATGTATGTGTGCATAATAAATTTCTACGAAATAGTAGTCGTCATGGGAGTCATCTTCATGGGCCATGCGGACATGGAAGTCATGGGAGTCATCTTCATGGGCAGTGCGGACATGGAAGGGAAAAATCTGTTGTGTTTGTGGTTACTGATTGAACACACCCAGCAACAGGATCGCTGCAAACCAATTTTTATTTTATTCATCTACAGTAGGTATATGTATTTCCCATGTTTTGCATATATTTTAGGTTGGGGCTACATGGCAATCTTCACCCTGACACCTGTCGCACGACCAATGATCGCTGTGTCGCTTTGAAGTTATTGAATGAATTTGGGTCACAGCATGACAAGTCAGTTGAGGCGAGTTGCAACCTCACATTCACAAAAAAATCCAGCAGTGCTGGTTTTTTTTTTCAATTCTGGGGTCAGGGCAGGTTGTGAGTTGTGCTGTCACCCCATTGAGTTCAATGGCTGCAGCGGTACACAGTGAAAATTAGGGACAGTCCCTTCAAATTTGGGACTGTTGACAACTATGCCTTTGGGGCCCGAGCCATTAAAAGCCTTTTCTCAGGCCCTCGTGTTTCTTTAGCTGGGGGCAGGAATCCTCTGTTCCTCATGTTAGTCATATCTATATGCACTTCATACCCTGTAGGCCTCATTTATCAAACCAGTAAAAGACAAAGGAGAGGAATTCATCAAAACTGGTGGAAAGGAAAATCTGTTGCCCATAGCAACCAATCAGATTCCACCTTTCGTTTTTCAGGTCTCCTATGGAAAATGAAAGCGAGGATCTGATTGGTTGCTATGGACAGCTATACCAGTTTTTTTTTACACCAGTTTTCATGAATCTCCCTGTCTTCATCGCCCATAGCAACCAATCAGACCATGGCTTTCATTTTACCAGAGCAGTTATGGAAATGAAAGCTGATCTCTGATTGGTCGCTGGGGGCTACAAAGACCTGCCCTCGTGAGGCCTGATCATGTTCACTTTTCATCCCACAGCGATGAAGTAGTTAAGTGCCGGTAGTGGACGGCCCCGCTCGCCTCATATATGTTAGATGTGTTTATAATGGTGATGAAAGCCGGGCAGTGCCTGGCATTGTCACGCCATTCCTAGAAGAAAGAGCCCCATGACCACACCGGCAGTAGTGCTTTGGTGGCGTCAAGCCAAATAAATTCTACTTTTACTCCATCTAAGTGAGGCGTGTGCCGTTATGTTGCGGGTTCCAGACTATCTAAAGAGATAACGCTTGTTCCGTGGCTGCTCAGGGAGATCTCACTCAGGTTCTAGGCCCGGCTGAGGGTCTGCAACCTCTAGCACTTCAGCTGTTGTGAAACTACAACCCCCAGCGTGCTCCATTCACCTTCGTGGGAATTCCGAGAACAACCTAGCACAGGTGCATGCTGGGAGTTGTAGTTTCAGCTGGAGTGGCAGAGGTTGCTGATTCTGAATCATCATCTGTATTAGGATTTAAGGAACTGCAGCATTGTCCCCCGACCACTGCTCCCCTGTTATTGACTATGGGTTGTAGTGCAGCATTGTCCCCCGACCCCCGCTTACCTGTTATTGACTGTGGTTCCTAGTGCAGCATTGTCCCCCGACCCCGCTTACCTGTTATTGACTGTGGTTCCTAGTGCAGCATTGTCTCCCTACCCCCATTTACCTGCTATTGACTGGGTTCTAGTGCAGCATTGTTCCTTGACCCCCACTTACCTGTTATTGACTGTGGGCCCTAGCACAGCATTGTCCCCCGACCCCCGCTTACCTGTTATTGACTGTGGTTCCTAGTGCAGCATTGTCCCCCGACCCCGCTTACCTGTTATTGACTGTGGTTCCTAGTGCAGCATTGTCCCCTTACCCCCATTTACCTGTTATTGACTGGGTTCTAGTGCAGCATTGTCCCTCGACCCCCGCTTACCTGTTATTGACTATGGGTCGCAGTGCAGCATTGTCCCCTTACCCCTATTTACCTGTTATTGACTGTGGTTCCTAGTGCAGCATTGTCCCCCGACCCCCGCTTACCTGTTATTGACTGTGGGCCCTAGCACAGCATTGTCCCTCGACCCCCACCTGTTATTGACTGTGGTTCCTAGTGCAGCATTGTCCCCCAACACCTGCTTACCTGTTATTGACTATGGGTCCTAGTGCAGCATTGTCCCCCGACCCCCATTTACCTGTTATTGACTGTGGGTCCTAGTGCAGCATTGGCCCCTGACCCCTGCTTACCTGTTATTGACTGAGGTCGTGGGGCATCATTGTCTCCCAACCCCCGCTTACCTGTTATTAACTGTGGGTCCTATTGCAGCATTGTCACCCGACCCCTGCTTAACACTATATCACAGTATCATATAGGTTACATATGACAGTATTATTTTGTCATTATATGGTGGTATTATGTGGGCATTATAAAACAGTGTTATCTTAGCACTATATGGTGGCATTATTTTCCCTGTATATAGCAGTAATATTTCACACTATGTGGTGGTATTATGTGCATTGAATATGACAGTATTATCTTAGTACTATATTATGATTCTTGGAGCTATATGGCGTCATTATATATTCTGTATATCATAACATAATAACATAATGTGACACAATATGATGGTATTATCTGTGCTGAATATGACAGTATTATTTTGGCATTATATGGTGGCGTTCTGTCTTAACACTATATGACCGTATTACCATGGCACTATATTGTGTTCTGTGGGCTGTATATGACAGTATTATCTGGCCACTGTATGGTGGTATTATGTGGGCTGTACATGACAGTATTATCTTACCACAATATGGCTGTATTATACACTCAGTATGGGCTGTATTTGACCGTATTAACTTGCCACTATATTGTGTTCTGTGGGCTATATATGACAGTTTTATCTTATCACAGTATGGCTCTATAATATGACAGTATTAACTTGGTACCCTATGGCAGTATTATAATTGGGGTGGATTTACAAGATGGCAGGGGTGGATGCCTTGTTTTCTTTGTAACCATATGTATAATGTGCATATATGTAAATTAACCCAGTGTTCCCCGCTCGCCACTAAAGCCCAGGCCTTCGGCGTAAGGATCCTAGTTACCACTCATACAGATAATGTCGTTAAGCCGTGAGACGCCATAAGCAAGCCGCGATAAACGCGTTAATTTCACCGCCCTAAATGACATTTCCAGATTTTGGGTTCCCGTCTAGACGATCCATACTGTAAAACAAAGCCGATCGTGCATTAATCACCCCCTTAACAACAGGTAATATGCATAATTTATGGCGGTATAATGCTATCTTTCTGATATTTATGATGGATAATGCCCCGTTTTCCCGTTGTGCTGCTGCTTTAAATTATACCAAAAGGAAAATTAATGAGAAAGTAGATTTATGACTTTCATTTGTTTGTCAATTCAGAAATTAATTGGGTGTTAATTTTAGTAGTCCCTCATCAGGCCGGGTGTGTAGGATGGAGGCAGCCCTCCGCATTCATTGAATCCTACCTCTCATTTTCTGCGGGTCACCAGCTTTGCATACATTAAAACAGCCCCGAGGCTTACTCTCTTGATTACTTCTTGACTTGCCTTGTACGCCGTCCTGTAATGATTATGAAAATTCACTATAGGGTAAGAGGCGCTAAACAAATCCCATTGTACATTTCATTTCACACGTACAGCTGTGTGCATGATTTTATTTTTAATTTAATTTAATTTTTTCAATATTTTCTTGCCTCTTGTGTTTTGTATGGACGCTGGTTATTTTCACACTTCATGGGAATTGGTGCATCGTTCTGTAGCTGTCAAAGTATTTCTATCTCATAATCAACCTTTTATCCTTCTGCTCCCTTCGTTTTTACATTTGTGATTAATCGTATGGTTGCTTTTCAGTAATAATGTAAGAAACAAAGTCTTAAAGAGGACCGGTCACCTCTCCTCACGTGTCTGTTTTAGTAACTACTTGCATTCCCCATGTAATAACAATTCTGGAGCGTCTAATCTTTGTGCCGTCCCTCTATTATTCCTACTAGAAGCTTGAGTAAGCTGCCTGCAGGTTCAGCAGGGTGTTACCAGTTGCGGGTGTGTCCCTGCACCGTCTGACATTCTCCAGATATGGCTAGTTTCACACTAGCGGCAGGGGAGTCCGGCAGGTGAACAGCCTGTCGGATCCGTCCTGCCGCTAGGTCACGTGTGCCCCCGGACTGCCGCTGCGTCCCCATTAACTATAATGGGGGCGGAGTTCCGACGGCAGCGCATGGCGAGAGGCAGCCAGACTAAAAGTACTGCATGTCGTAGTTTTAGTCCGGCTGCCCCTCACCGTGCGCTGCCGTGCTGCCGCCGGTACTCCGCCCCCATTATAGTCAATGGGGACGGAGCAGCAGTCCGGGGGCACACGTGACCTAGCGGCAGGACAGATCCGACAGGCTGTTCACCCCCCCCCCCCCCCGGAACAGCCTGCCGGACTCCCCTGCCGCTAATATGAAAGTACCCTAAAGCGATCCAGAGCTGTAGCTTCTTGATAAAAATCCACAGACTTTATTGAAAAGATAAAAAGACACCATGTAGCACAACACTGCATGCCTTTCCTACGCGTTTCAAAGTCTGCGGTTCTTAATCATGATCCCAATCAGTGCTGCCAGTGTCAGACTGTGCAGGGACACCACCCTTCCCCAGATGGTAACACCCAGCTGGACCTTTATTGCAGACTGCTGGAAATCCGTTCATAAACTTCTAGTTGGAATAATAGAGGAATAGCATAAGATAGAGTTATATGAACAGTATTCCAGAATTATTGCATGGGGAATGCAAGTAGTTACTAAAGCAGACAGATGACAGGTCCTCTTTAAAGGGTTTTTCCTAAATTTCTGATATTGAGGACCTAACCTCAGGATAGGTAATCAGTATCAGATCGATGGGGGTCCGACTCCTGGGACCCCCCCCCCTCCAACCCCACTGATCAGCTGTTACGCATTTTGCCCTCTTCCTAGACCAGTGACGTCATGTTCATTGGTCATGTGGCCTGGGCCCAGCTCTGTCCCATTTAAAGGGAACCTGTCACCATGACAATGCAGTGCAATCTGCAGACAGTATGTTCTAGAGCAGGAGGAGCAGAGCAGACTGATATCTACTGTAGTTTCATGTGAAAAGAGTGCTGTCCGCATCTTTTGCGGCCCCATTGACGTGAATGGGTCCGCACCCGAGCCGCAAAAACTGCGGCTCGGATGTGGACCAGAACAACGGTCGTGTGCATGAGGCATAAGGGTACTTTCACACTAGCGTTTTTGTGTTCTGGCTTAGAGTTCCGTCACAGGGGCTCTATACCGGAAAAGAACTGATCAGGCATATCCCCATGCATTCTAAACGGAGAGTAATCCGTTCAGGATGCATCAGGATGTCTTCAGTTCAGTCATTTTGACTGATCAGGCAAAAGAGAAAACCATAGCATGCTACGGTTTTATCTCGGCGGGGAAAAAACTGAAAGAATTGCCTGAATGCCGGATCCGGCATTTTTTCCCATAGGAATGTATTAGTGCCGGATCCGGCATTCAAAATACCAGAATGCCGGATCCGTCCTTCCGGGCTACACATGCGCAGACCGAAAAAAAGGTGAAAAACTTAAATGCCGGATCCGTTTTGCCGGATGACACCGGAAAGACGGATCCGGCATTTCAATGCATTTTTTGGACCGATCAGGCATTTTTTTGACTGATCAGGATCCTGATCAGTCTTACTAATGCCATCAGTTGGCATACGTTTTGCCGGATCACTGAACTGCTTGCCGGATCACTCTGCCGCAAGTGTGAAAGTAGCCTAATTCAGAGGTGAATGCTTGAGCTCTGCTACATCTGTATCTGATAATCCAGAATTACTATCGCTCTCCAAGACTAAACATGCACGACCATTCATGATACCTCCCGTAGAAGGAACAAATCCTGCCTGGATGCCCCTCTCCCCGCGCGGCGCGCAATGTATGCATTGAGAATTCCAGTGAAGAGCGGTTTGAGAATTCTTTGCTCGTAGGCATATCTTCGGATGTTTTCCCGTCCGCGATTACACCCCATGCCTTCTGTTGACATGGCTTCTCTGAGAAGCAAAGATTTGATCCACTACGAAGCTTCCTTGTATGCTTTGATACAGCCTAGTCTTGTGTTAAATTATTCAGAAATAATTATGGAACATGGTGTAGGTTCTATGTTTTGATGCAGCTCTGGGTATGGAATATGATTTCCAGTTATCAGACTAACAGTGTGACATTAGCACAGATTCATGTGTGTGAAATTGATTTGCCACTGAAAAATAGTGTGGTCAAATACCTAGTGTTGTTCCCAGTTAATAAGGTTTTTCATTAGTTTTGGTTGACGTGACCATATTTAAAGGGACAGTCGGAAAACATGACCCCGTCCAGCACGTTGTATGGGATTGAATTGATTTGTAAATCTAGACATATGGGTAGATCAATACTCCCAGTCTTTTTCCATATGACATCTCAAGACTGACATATTCCTACCCCAAGAATTTTTGATACATTTAATAAATACATCAATTAGAGTGGAGAGTGGTTATAAGCTATGAAAAACCCAGCACATCCATGCCTTACATAGACAGCCTATTTGTTTCAATGGGAACTGTGCAGTACTTCAGTTTCCCTGTGGGAGCGCTGCAGGGAAATCGAACACTTGGCTACTAAATTGCTCTAAAGAATGCAGCCAATCACTGGAGGTCCCAGGATTACGAGTAGTGTGTGTGTGGAACCACTGTGACCACCAACCAGTTTGACTTAGGGCTAGACTTAAAGGTATTATCCTAGCAGCCCCCTAAGATTCATCCTTTAATCCCTATACAGAGATTTGGACTTCGCTGCAGCCGATCACTGGAGGTCCCAGGATTACGGGTAGTGGGTGTGGAACCACTGTGCCAACCAACCAGTTTGACTTAGGGCTAGACCTAAGGGTGTTATCTTGGCAACCCCCTGAGATTCACCCTTTAACCCCTATACAGAGATTTGGACTTCACTGCAGTGGAGCCACCAGGCCGATACCTCTTGGGATAGTCCTAGTGTAGTTGGCTGCTGACCCACAGGGTTCAGAGACACCTGTGTACAGCACAGAGGTCAGGCAATACTCATGGTCAGGAAACAGGCCAAGGTCAGGGATAATAGAGTTCATGCAAATACTTAAAACTAGGCTGAGGTCTGGGCAGCCAGCAGAGGTTCAATATTGTAAAAAAAAATATATAAAAAAATACTAAGGCCAAGTCATGCAACAGAGGGTCAGAGTCAGTAAACAGGCAGGGATCAGTACATGGGCAGACAAACAGAACTGTGCACCTTCACTTTGAACTAGCAGTAGGTGCCTTTATATATGCCTTAAGGTGACCAGCGATTGGCTGGAGGAGACTAAGCCGCGAGCATGGAAGCACACATGCGTCCTAGAGACAGGCAGGGTGGACCTGGCGCAGAAGTGCAGGTCACGGACTGCAGTAAGACAGATGCCTCTTGTGTTTGACCAGAGGAGCAGGACAGCGGCGGGCACGGGCCGCCATTGTGACACCCAGCAGCGGAATATCATGTGATCAGCTTATTATTGGGGGACCTCTGTACCCTAAATAGATTTTCCAAAGCATAAAAAACATTAAATCTAATGTGCCTGCATACAAAACTATGGACAGGGTGCCCTGTGGAGTTTTTATTTTTTAGCATGCATGTTCCTTATTTGTGTTGCAACATTTTAGGGTAATTTTACTTGTCTAATAATTTATTTGTCATCCACGCCTATGTTTGCTTTTAATATTTAAGGTGTGAGCTCTAACAATATCGAGTATTTATAATAAATACTTTTCTCCTATTATCTGACACGTAATATCATACATTGGAGCCGAGCAGGCATGTGATTGCAATAGGGCCAGGGAGATGAGCGGCCTCCAGACACCTCTGGTGCTGCTTATTTCCCGGGGAAATTGAACTTTCCTGAAGGGCAAAGTTAAATAAAAGTCAAAATGTATCCAATTTGGGAATTATTTGGGGAAAGACAATCACATATTTCCAAATCACATCTTTCATTATCTTTACCATTTTGTACAAACAGAACTTTTAGTGTTCCTATAAAATATGTGTCAAAAAAAGGTGGAAGGAGTTTAAGGACAAGCGGACATTCACGCTACCCCCGTACATTATCATTACTTGTAGATCCCATTACTATCAGTTGGGTTTGCAGTTCCCGTTTTATAAATGAATGGCACATCACTAAGATATGTCATCGCTTTATGATCAGTGAGAAGTCCAACCTCTGGGACCCCCACCAATCCCACACAGCACCTGTATAGTTTGGTGGCCGGAAGTGTGGTCGAACAGGGGAAACGGAAGGGGAGGCAGCCCAAAACCAGGGCCATGACCCTTTTATGCTCAGGATTGGTGGGGCCTTAGAGGTTGCACTACCACTGATCATAAAAGGATAGCATAGCCTAGACTTTATACCCCTTTAATATTTAAAGTGAAAGCATAAAGGATTTGTCCAATTTGGACAACCACTCTCTGACATCCATATGACCTAGTGGGGCTTACAGAGTGGGAGATGTCCTTGCTTGGGATGGAAGAGGAAGTGATTCAAGAGCAAGGAAAGAAGATGTGCTCTTCAGGAGTTTATGAAGGCTAGGTGACAACCATTGTTTGTCCTATATTGGTTGTCACATAATTGTAGCTAGGCTACCTTTATAAACATCCTGATCAATAGCTTCCCAAGGCACCCAACACCCAGGGCATCAAAAGCCATACCAGCCTACAAACACTTGAAGGTTTCTCAAAAATCTTTGTCCTGCCTGTTCTCAAAAACTCTCTATTATTTATTTATTTATTTATTTTTTTGAAAAGAAAAATCTTGGCTTATCTACATGTCTTGAGTTATTAAAACAAACACTGACTTCATCGTTTTTGGGTAATTTACTTGATGGGTGACTCATTTTACCACTGAAATGTAAAACGTATTAGAAGGAAAGCTTAGATTTATCCGAAGACTTCTGATCACATGGAATAAGTATTTGGATCTCAAGATGTAGAATTTATTACTGTATTGGATTCCCTTTCCATTTATACTGGCTGTTGTCTAAACATTGTGGACCTAAGGGTTCGGAAAAAGTGGTTCCTCATCACAGTCGAAAGGCTTCAAAGCTTAAAGGGGTCGTGTCACTTCAGCAAATAGCATTTATCACGAGGAGAAAGTTAATAAAAGGCACTTACTAATGTATTGTGATTGTCCATATTGCCTCCTTTGCTGGCTGGATTAATTTTTCCATCACATTATACACTGCTTGTTTCCATGGTTACGGTCACCCTGCAATCCATCAGCGGTGGTCGTGCTTGCACACTATAGAAAAAAAAAGCACCAGCCCATGTGAGATCCCACGGTCCCGGTGACCAGAGAAGCTGGCACTTTTTCCTATAGTGTGCAAGCACGACCACCGCTGGTGGATTGCAGGGTGGTCATAACTAGAGATGAGCACATTTTTGAAAAGTTCAATTCAGCTGATTCGCCGAATTTTACAAAAAAATATTTGCTTCGTGACAAATTACTTTGTCACGAAGCGCATTTTTTTTGTAAGTAGCGGGTGCAATGACAGGGAGCTGCGATAGCACCGCCCCCCCCGTCATTGTACCCCTCAGATGCCGCGTTCATACATGATCGCGGCATCTGAGTGTAAAAACAGTGTAAAATTAACATAAAAAACAAATCATACTTACCTCCTCCATTTGCTCGCGGCGGGCCAGCCATTTCAATGCCACCTTGCTTGAGGATTTGGCACGAAATCTAGCGCGGCGCGAGATTACGCCATCACGCCAGCAGGCGTGGTGACGTCAAATGTCACCGCGCATGGGATTTCGGCCAAAATCTTAAAACAAGATGGCGGCTGGCAGCCCGTCGCGAGCAAATGGAGGAGGCAAGTATGTTTTTTTTAATTTATTTTTTTACACATTTTTTAGGTTAAATCGATTCGCTAACACGAAGCACTAGGAAATTCGGCTTCGAGGTGAATCAAATTTATCTTGAAACTCGGATCGAATTTCACTTTGTGGGATTCAATTCGCTCATCTCTAGTCATAACCACGGACACGAGCAGTGTATAATGCATTGGAAAGATGAATCCATCCAGCAAAGGAAGCAATATGGATATTCACAATACATTAGTCAGTGCCTTGTATTAACTTTCTCTACGTGATAAATGCTATTTGCCGAAGTGACACGACCCCTTTAAGCCAGTTTTCTACTTTAGATAATCCCTTTTGCAATAAATGAATTACAAGGTTGCAGTGCGGAACCGAATAATCCGATGGACCTGGGCGATCAAACAAGGGATGAAGCAGATGGTTGACGAGTCCTTTGCAGGGCGCCACTTTGACAGGCGTGGCCTCCCACCTTAAAAGGGCAAAGTTAAAGAACAGTCATTTATTTGACTAAATTTATCCAATTTGGGAACAATTTGGGGAAAGACAATCACATCTTTCATTATCTTTACCATTTTGTACAAGCGGAACTTTTAGTGTTCCTATAAAATATGCGTCCAAAAAAAAAAAAAGCGATAAACAAAAGCAAACAAGCCGCTACATTTAGAACAGAAATTTGCTACAGTTATAGCTGTTAAATAAAATAAACACTAACGGTTAGCAAGAAGCGCTCGGGAAAGATAAATTGTATGAAAGGAAATGACAAATGTTTACAGTTTGGAGCTGATTTTAAGCAGGGCACGTATCTTCCAATGCACTAACTGTTTTAACAGCTGCTTTATTATGTTTTCCCCTCCTTGTTTTAAGGGCTTTGAGTCATGATGCAAGAATCTGGGACTGAGACGAAAAGTAACGATTCAGCCGTGCAGAATGGTGGAAATTCTGGTAACCACTTACTAGAGTGCACCTTACGAGAAACGCGATCTAACGGAGAGACACCTTCTCTGGACGCCGCTGCGGCCGACTTTGCACATCTTCAGCAACACCAGGTACCGTGCCCCCCCCCCCCTCTGTCCTGCTCCCTGGTCTGAGATGGTAGAGAAAACAGAACCATCCATGCAATAACAATGGAATGTGAAATTTATACTTTATTATGTGTTCTGGCGCCCGGGTTCAGGCATTCGTCACTGTGAACGAGAGATCAAAGACAGTTGTGCTGCTCGAAAAAGTCAGGGTGTACTGTTTAGTACCAAAAAAAAGTCCTGCTGACAACTGTTATAGTGAGGGTGGATGCTTCTCCGGCTACTGAGTGAAAATTGTCTATTTTCTTGGCATTTGACCTAGTATAAAAAGAAACGCAAACCTCGAAACGCGTGGTGCCTGTGGTCGCAACGCTCAGGAACCAGTCGGTTGTGTTCTTTTATTGCGTGTGATACATAGTTAATGGCACTGTTGAATTTGAGCGAGTTACACTGTATTAGGCTAAGGTTCCAATGATGCTACTGAAATCGACTGCGCCGCCTCATCTGGTTTTCAAAGAACGCTTATCGACCCAAAAAATATAACGCACCCAGATAGAAATGTTGGATTGCTGCAAAACTCGACATGCAGTTATGTCTCGGGAAGATATGTAAATGCTTACGGGTGTGGTCTGATTAGACACTGGGTCTTGCTGCAGGAAAACGTAAAGTGCTTCCCCCGCTGGGCTGTAACAACTGCTCTCAGGCTCCATTCACACGTCCGCAAAATGTGTCCGCATCCTTTCCGCAATTTTGCGGAAAGGGTGCGGACCCATTCATTCTCTATGGGGACGGAATGTGCTGTCCGCATCCACATTTGCGGATCCGCACTTCCGCATCCGTGCTTCCGTTTCCGCAAAAAAATAGAACATGTCCTATTCTTGTCCGCAATTGCGGACAAGAACAGGCATATTCTATTATGTTGGCAATGTGCGGTCCGCAAAATGCGGAACACACATTGCCGCTTTCCGTGTTTTGCGGATCCGTGTCTCCGTGTATCCGCAAAACACATTGCGGACGTGTGAATGGAGCCTCAGAGGCTACTTTTGGGTAGTATACCGCTTGGTGAGAGATTGTTAACTGCTAGACATGCCTCTACGGGGCACTCAAAGACATTTTTCTGCAAGACAGTGCTTGCCCACACACATAAGGGTTTACCAGGAATGTCTCCGCCAGATTGTAACATGTCCTTGGCTACCCAGTCACCAGATTTATCGCCAGTCCCGGAGAGCGGTCACATCTCTAGGGCTGGAGAACCCAGCATGCCTGGGTATTATGTATACACCCTGTTAATTTCAATGAATGCTGTGTAATGTAATATATAGAAGATAAAAACTTGCGACACTCACTCAGCCACAGGCAACAGCCGTTTCGCGCAATCCGCGCTTCATCCAAAACATGGTCGCCGGTGCGGGCACTCGCTCAGCCACAGGCAACGGCTATTTTGCGCAATCCACGCTTTGTCTGGCCAGACGAAGCGCGGATTACGCGAAACGGCTGTTGCCTGTGGCTGAGTGAGTACCCGCACCAGCGACCATGTTTTAACTTTGAATAAACAAGCTGCAAAGTAAATTGGGCGAGTGCCGCAAGTTTTTTTCTTCTATACATTACATTTGAATTGAATGCTGTGTAATGCTTCACATCACCTGTGGTGGCACTGTAGGAAAATTAAACACTTGCTGCTGGGTTCTCCCAGAGATCAAAGCTGATCATTATGGGTCCTAGCAGTAGGACATCCTGGGATCAGCATATCACCTTCTAACAAACGGGAGTCCAAGGTAGACCGTTTCTCTATTAAAGGGATTTTCCAGGTCTTCAAAAAGGCCTATCCTTAGTATGTCTTTGCATAATTGGAGGAGACATGACTACATGGAAAAAATCTTGTGTGGACAAGAGAACTTAGACACTCCAGATATTTGCTTTGTGACAAATAACTTTGTCACGAAGCGCATTTTTTTGTAAGTAGCGGGTGCAATGACAGGGAGCTGCGATAGCACCGCCCCCCGTCATTGTACCCCTCAGATGCCGCGTTCATACATGTGTGTAAAAACAGTTTAAAATTAACATTAAAAATTCAATGCCAGCCGATGCCACCTTGCTTGAGGATTTGGCACGAAATCTAGCGCGAGATTACGTCATCACGCCAGCAGGCGTGGTGACGTCATATGTCACCGCGCATGGGATTTCGGCCAAAATCTTAAAACAAGATGGCCTAATTCGATCTGAGACTTTAGCCCTGGTGCTGAACCCCACAGGGCAGAATTGGCTCCATCTATACGTGGACCAATAGGTAACAGTTCTTGACATATTTCCTCAGATCCTCATCAGGCTTCCAACATAGTGGGCTCTAGATTTGCCAAAGTTTGGCTAGTGCTGGCCCTGGTCCTGCCACCCTACTATGTTGTCAGCGTGGCAGGACAAACTGCCTTTTCCTCAGGTTGCTGTAGACATGTCATGCCTTGCCTATATCTGTTGTGCTTGTGTTGTAGCTCACCACCATAGCCATAGACATCCATAACAATCGATGTCCACCTTGTAGCCCGAGTCTAATTGGATCAGCTCGTTACCTGCAACACATAGACAGAACTGTCACCTAAAGACAAGACGTCTTCCTTCACCATATCCTTGAATGGAGAATAATAGTAATTTATCCAAGGTCACTCTGAGCTGGTACGCTCTGTCTGTTGCCTGCGGTTGCCTCTCATCCCCTTTTTGTATTTTTGTAATCACAGTAATAACTTGGTTGTTTTGCATTCAGTTCGGTTGAAAGAGTTTGTCGACAAAGTGACAAAATGTAGGTATCCAGCAACGGTAGTGGAACCAGGTGTGCATTTAAAGAGGAACTCCACTTTTACATAGGGATTTATTTTTCCAAGCACATACATGCCATAGAGGTAGACCGTGCTGCTATAGAGCCCTTGATGACATGGGACCCAACATTGATTGGGTCCCCTTATGGTGTGTGCTAATGGATGGGGAATTGGCCCAAGTTTCATAGAAAGAGCTTAGAATAGGAACCCCGAGGTGACATTTATTAAGCCCGGCATATTAAGCTCCGCCGGAGTCAGATGCGATACAGTTATTAAGAGATACAAACCTCTTAGCAATTGTAAAGCACCAAAACTGAAATCTACACCATCAAAGGGAGCTGGTATAGATTTCAGGCATAATCTATATCAGATTCCTGGAGTAAAGTATAATAAATGCCCGGCTATACTCTGCCCCACACCTTTTTATTAAAAGAAAAAAGTCAAAAAAAATTTGCACAAGTTGGTGTGCACCAAACTGCAACTTTTTGATAGCAGTTTTCTGGCATGCAGGGGCTGATAAGCGTCCCTCCACGTGTCCTTTCGTTGTGGGCGGCAAAACCATAATGAGGGGGGGAGGGGTCCATTTTAATCTTTGCCAGGGGGCCTCCTTAGCTATGGGGATCTTTATGCTTGTATACCACAATTCTGTATATTGGCGCTCGCCTTAACTTGTTGCCCTAAAAAAGGCCTTTTATATAGATATAGTACAGACAGACACACTGAATATCTGTATCGTGTGATATAGTGGGAGACATTTACCAAAACCTGCGCGTAGTGGAGCATTTGACCGTTGCAAACAAGTCCCTCTAGAAGATAATAGCATCAACCTGGTTTTTATATGAAAATTTTTCACTTTCAATTAAAATGACACTGTACTATCTGTAAACTTTTGATATGTCATTGGAAAATAACAAATATTTAGATCAGTGGGGGTCTGAGTGCTGGGACCCCTACCAATCTCGGGGGGGGGGGGGGGGGAGAGAAACACTCGCTGATCGTGCTCTCTCTCTCTCCTCGCTACAGGACAGGAAGCAAGACAGACTCAATGGAAAGCAAAAGAGAAAGGGGATACAGCACCCTAGGTCCAGTAGAGGTCTGGTGCATGCCTAGGTGGGAACCGGGTCCAAACCAGTTCCCCAGTTGTAATCCATCAAGAGAAGAAGGAATCGCTCGTAGTTTCAAAACGTTTTCAAAAAGGCTAATGACTAGCCGAAATGTTGCATCACCTGGATTGCTGTACATGGAATAATGGCTCCATGTTTTATCACTTGCAACTATGAGTGCTGCCTTCTTCTCTTATAGGACTCAATAGAAAGTCTTGCTCCCGTCTCGCGCAGCAATGAGAGAGCGCTAAGAGCATGGTTCTCTCCCCTCGTTCCAGAGATCGGTGAGAGTCTCAGCGCTCAAGGCCCCACCGATCTAAACTTTTGAAATGTCCCTATGGCCTATCAAAAGTATACTGTGAGGTTCCACTTTAAGCTCCCCTAATTATTCCTTAGGTACTCTATTGCTGTGATTGACAGGTAAAAAAAAAAGTTAGGGCTGATGCCTAGCAACCAGTGGGTGACCACATTAATGTCCCATACTCTTGTGGTGATGGACATGGTCACCAATATATTGTACTTCCTCCTCCAGAAGTCTCAGGGCTTGACCTCTAGAGCAAGTAGTATCATGGTGGAGCTCAACAAAATAATGGATTCGCTATTCACTGTGGATAATCCAGATGAGTTACCCTCAGTTAAATACCACGTCTTAGTTCTCCAGATAACCAACCGCCCACTTTAGACTTCTTGTCCTTGGGGGAACATAGACTGAGCTAATTCAATCATTTCCATCTTACAGGTTTTTACTTGAAGTGAGAGAATCACAGCCATGCTGAAGTCATTAGTGCGGCAGTCACACAAACCCATGGATAAAATTTCAATAACTGCAGGCCAGAGTTGAGTAAACAGTTACACTGAAACTTAATTCCTGTTGACTTTTCCCTCATTCTTCGCCAGGGGCACATTCTCAATCTGTGGTGCTAAGACAACAGGGGCTGCAGCTTTGATTAATGTAGGACAGTAGAATTAGTACACCATGATATGCCAGCCATGCATGAAAGCACTAAACAAAACAAAACAAAAATGACACATTTTTATCTGTCGGGTTCAAGTGTGTCCATCAAGAGTCTCAGATGGCATGATTTTAGGCTCTTCCTATCTCCCCGTATCAAAGTTTTATCCAGAAGGCATACATTTCTGTATATGATGTTGTGTTGGTGAAAGTGAAAAGTTTTGTAGGCCAAAAAGGTAAAGATTGATGCTGTTGGGGAGATCCATAGAGTCTAGGTTTGGACATATGTTGATAACCTGTTTGGTCCAATGCTCTCACTGGTTGCAGAATTGGCTCAAGGGTCATGAGGGTTTAGTGGAACAAACACCAGATTCTTCTGCTTTGGGGAGGGAGGAGATTGATGGCATTGGGGCAATCCATGGAGTTCAGGATTAGGCACAATATTGGAAATAATAAAACATTGACTGGTAGCAAAGACTTATTGGCTACCCTAAAGGGGTTGGCCACTTTCTGGTTATTGTTGACCAACATGTATATAAGATGATTACCGTATTTTTCGCCCTATAAGATGCACCGGCCCATAATACGCACATAGGTTTTAGAGGAGGACAATAAGAAAAAAATTTTTTTCATTATACCTCATGTCATACCACCAGTCAGACCCCCAATGTTAATCAGACCTCAGATGACAGCCCCAATCAGACCCCCAATGTTAATAAGACCCCAATAAGACCTCAGATTAGACTCCCAATCAGATCTCAGCTCAGACCCTAATGTGAATGACCCCCAATCAGACCTCAGATAAGAGCCCCATGCCTCTCATGAGCCCCCATATCAGCCCCGATGTCAGCCCCCATATGCCTCTCATCAGCTCCATATCAGCCACCATTGCCATATTTCACCCCCCATAATAGCCCCATTGCCATATTTCAGCCTCCATTACCATATTTGAGCCCTCCTTATCAGGCGCCATTGCCATATTTCAGCCCCATATCAGCATCCATTGCCATATTTCAGCCCCATATCAGCATCCATTGCCATGTTTCAGCCTCCATTGCAATATTTCAGCCCCCATGCCTCTCATCATTTACAGAACACAAAAAAACACAAAAAAACACGTACCTCTCCTGCTCCCGGACACCGCCGCTCCTCTCTTCCAGCGCCGATCCTCTTTCTCCTGCTGTCGGCTGTGCTTTGAACTGGCGCGCACCCGACAGCCGAAGACCAGGAAGTGGTGAGTACAGAGCCTTCACCGCTTCCCGGTCCTCCGATACTCATTAGTATTCACCCCAAAAGACGCAGGGACATTCCCCACCCCCACATTTGGGGGGGGGAATGCGTCTTATGGGGTGAAAAATACGGTATATGACACTTACTAATATATCCTTTGTTGAAATTCTGCACCATTTTCTATATTTTATAGCGTACACAAAGTCTTTTGTACTATTCACACAGAGGTCTTGTCCAAAAAATGGCCGCTGATGGAGGGTCATGTGACCAGGCAAATCACCTCCATGTGATGTCTCCTCCATTCAGATACACTGCACCTTCTATCTGCACTTGTTCTGTTTGGAGTTCAGTACAGGTGCAGTGTATTTGAATGGAGGAGACATCATGTGGAGTTGATTTGCTGGTCACATGACCCTCCACCAGGCTATGGACAGGACCTCTGTGTGGACAACACAAAACAAAAGACTTTGTGTATGCTATGAAATATAGAAAATGGTGCAGAATTTCAACAAAGGCTATATTAGTAAGTGTCATATAATCATTCTATATACACATTGGTCAACAGTAACCAGGAAGTGGCCAACCCCTTTAACCCGGCCATACATTGAAGATGTTGGCCAGCCTTTTATGAACGTATTGTTCTTAGTTGGTCTATGAAGGTTGGTGTCTTTCGTGGCAGTGCTGTAATTTAAAAAGGCATATCAACGATCAACCTGTGCTGTAATCTGTGGCCTGTTTGGGCTTCCATTGATGGGATGTGGACCGGTTGTTTGGCATGAACGATTTTCACATCTGTCTTACACATCCCGGATAGACAGCAGTGGTCACTGATGGTGGTTGAGATCTTCTTTCACGCTCTACGTTCAGTCACATGTGTGTGAGTGAACAATGAAAGGGATGGAAAGGTTCATTTTTTGTGATTGACTGTTAGAGAGACTTTTTATAGAGGAAGGGATTTAGGACTATTTGGGCAACCAAGATGCAGATAACGTGATAGATGTTCTATGGTTTCTTCTTGTCTTAGACACCAAGGAAGATTTGAGCGCAGGCAGTTGAACTAGCTTCCACACATAAGGATTTGGGATCACAGGCTATTATTTGGCAGGAAGATTGTTTTAGGGGTTAATATTTATAGAGAGGTCTAAGCCTCTCATTTTTACATACAGGCTAGGGATGGAGTCTCGGGTTGTTTGAGGATAGCTCCATCTGCATATGTGGTGGCCGCAACTTGTACAACGGACACCATTCCAGGACTAGTGGGAACTGAACTCAATACATTTTGGGACTCATAGGCTGCACCATGTAATGGCTGCTGTGGAGATAGCTGCTTTACTTGAGTGATCTGTCTTTCTATTGTCATTTCTGTTTATTTTAAGTCAGAAGGGGAAATGAGCTTCACATGAGGCATAAATGAGGTAACATGGAAATAAATGGTGGAAAACCTTCAGTTAACATGGAAATAAATGGTGGAAAACCTTCAGTTATGCAAATAGAAAATGCACCATCTTCGTTGAAATCATCAAACTATGAAGACTTTGTGGAACTTTAGTTGGTAAATTGAAAGTATGTAAGTCCCATCCCTGGAATGCCCTAAACCCACTGTGACCGCCCAGTTCTGGACAAGGATTACACAAGCCTCCTTGTAAACAGCCACTTATGTTCAGGGCTTACCAGGGGAGGATTGGCTATAGACTCTACAGGGAAATTTCCCGGTGGGCCAATGCCCAGGTGGCCGACCAAGCCCTCTTCATGGCCGCTAGACAGGAACATAACAATCTGATAGTCTCACCATTTATTTAATACTACGAACATAAGGTACTTATGCACTTGGCCAGTGGCCGCAGGTACCCCCCTGAATTCAACTGTATGACTGTACTTGGAATGATGAAACAGTTGAATATTGTGGTGAGGGCGGCAGTATTTTGTGCTGCACTATGGTATTTGGTTTTGCTGGGGCAGTATTGCAGGCCTCACCTACTTCTGTTGTCCCTGTCTACAACATTGGGGCCACTTTTAGATTTTTTTTTTCAGTGCCACTTTAAGTTCGCAGCTGCTCCTCGGGCTTACATGAGCCCTGCCAATTTTTAGCCTTGAACAGGCTGAATTTGCTGGGACTGTTCTCTGAAAACTAGGGACAGTACTGGCAAATTCTGGAGTGTTGGCAACCATGCACTTACGATTCCATGTCCTCCATGGGGCACTGGCATAGAGGAAGGACACAAATACAACTGTATGTGGTGATCACTGGTAGCACTGGGCGCTGGCCAAATTTACACCATTGAGTGTGGTCATGGTGTGTGGGCCGGGTACCCTCAATTTCAAAGATCTGCTTTCTGGGGCCAGATGAGTGTTAGAACATGTATCAATACATGAATGCACATCATATTCATTTCTGCAAATTGAGAAGACCTCGGAGAACCTCTTTGTGGTGGCCCTGTCTCAGTGTGTGAATGAAGGAACTTAATTTTTTATTTTTTTGAAAAGTGTTATTTTTTCTTGAAATCTACCAACTTTTAAGACAAGATTTATTGAGAAAAGTGAGATATTTTTCTTTTTAATTATTATTCCCTTCGCCCACACATAAGCTGTTTGCAGTTCATCTAAACACTTGACATGCTTGCATTTCAGATGAGCTTGTTTTCCCAGTCTATCAAAATAACAAATATTGTTTGCCTCTCCATTTGCTTAACAATATTTTTAAGGTGAAGTCTTCATGTAAATCTCGACGTTGTCTGATAAATTTGGAAGTCAGCATTTGTTTGAAAGGTGGTGTTGAAATTCATTTTGTGTTTTGATACTGTGTGAATATCTTATCAAATATAACATATTGAATGTCCCAGGGGGACACAAGCTTGTATTTTTCACATTGGGGTATTTTTTTTTATTTCTTCTGTTTCTGCTCTGGGCCTATACATCTGTTGTATTACATACTTTCTTACTTTATTTCTTTCTGTGCTCCTTCTCTCCTTCCCTAGGCTCTTGGGTTATTAGTTCCACATTCACCTAATTTTTTAGAACGTTGTCTCCTCTCCAAGTTACCAGAACTGCTTTGGCCCATTAAAGCACCGTATCTGCCCCATCATCTTTCTCTACCAAGCCACCATGCCTACTGCTGTACTTTTGATCCAATAAAGGGGTTCTCCGGGCTTTTTCTATTGATGACCTATCCTCAGGATAGGTCATCAATACAAAAAGACTGGACAACCCCTTTAATACACCATATTTGCCCCATTGTTGGTTGTGTCCTTGCTATCTATTGTTAGGTCTGTAGTTCATGCTAAACACCCTCCTGCTGTCCTCTACAGGTATGGACAGGCCGCCGATCACCATGTCACCCGGTATCCTGGTTGCCAGCATCCTCTCCATGCTGCTGCTTTCATGCTCCTGCCTGACACTCCCTTAGGGCGTGTATGTGCTCACCTCTAGCCTCTTAAAGGGCCCGTGTGTGTGCTTCCAAATCCTTCCCCAGCCAATGGATGAATGTCCCTGGGTATTTCAGGTGCCTGAGCTTTAGGTTCCCTGGTGACCAGCAAAGGTGTTTCATAGTCTAGTGCCATTACGATTCACTTGCATTTATCCGGCATTGTTTCCTGCCTGTGTTCCTGCCGTGCTCCAAGTTTTCTTTCCATCCTGCTTGTGTGCTCTTGCAGTTTCGAGTCCAGTTCAGTTTGTTTTTAGGTTAACCCAGTCTGTCTTCTCTGTCCGTGCCCTATTCAAGTTCCCAGCCCGCCTGCCTTGTGTGCAGTGATGGTCAGTTTGCAGTGTTGGCCAGCGAACACATGCGGGCTGCCATCTTTAGTAAGGTTAGACTCACCCGTCCGGCGATGCAGAGGTAAAACCTTACCTGTGCCGCGAGCCTGTCTGAAATCAAATGCAGTCACCGGGAGCAGGCAGTTCCGAGAAGAGCCCGATGAAGGCCCCCGGCGGCTGTTCTCGGAACTGCCTGCTCCCGGTGACTGCATTTTATTTCAGACCGGCTCGCGGCACAGGTAAGGTTTTACCTGTGCATCGCCAGACAGGTGGGTCTAACCTTACTAAAGATGGCAGCCCGCATGTGTTCGCTGGCCAACACTGCGAATTGACCATCACTGCTTGTGTGTGCCTCACCACCACCCTGGCTGCAAGTCTTTCCTGTGTTAACCAACATTCTAGCCTTGGTGCCTGTTCAGACTGTACCTGCGGTTGTCCTGCATTTTTGGTGGATTTTCTATATCCAGAGCTCCTGGTGCTTGCACCAGAGTCCATGAACCCAGTGGGTCAGCTACACCGGGACTATCCCAGAAAGCAGCGTTCTATATAGGGGTTAAAGGGTGAATACTAAGGGGGCGCCACAATAATGCCTTTAGGGTTACCCTGCACCAAGCTAATATGACAACTTCTTTGTATTGTACTTGTCTTCCTGTTAGGGAATATCATCTGTCTACAACCTAAACATAAAGATTCTAGTTTTTCCCCACCAGCTGTACCTAGTCATGTGCACCTCCATTTTCTTCCTTTAACAAGTATTTCTTCTGTTCATATTCACTCTTCACTAAGTCATTGTGTCCTTCCCTGTCCTCTCTTCATGAAGTCACTAAGGGGGTCATTTATTAAGACCGGTGTTTTAGATGCTGGTCTTAATTTCCCCTATAGCTGGCGGTGGATCCGCCGGAGTTATGTAGAAGCCCTGGCTCCATGCCTGCCTTCATCATATTTCCCTTTATGTCCTTGTTGACTACCAAGCCACCATAAATGCTACCTCTCCACCACGTCACTATATACTATATATATTTCCTCCACTTAATTTCCCTTTTAGGGTCCATTCACACGTCCGTAGTGTATTGCGCAATACACCCGGCCGGCAATTGCGGACAAGAATAGGTCATGTTTTATTTTTTTCCGGAGAGGCGGACCGGAAGATCAGGGGCGCGCTCCGGAAATGCGGATGCGGACAGCACACTGTGGGCTGTCCGCATCCATTCCTGCCCCATAGAGAATGAATGGGTCCGCACCCATTCTACGGACGTGTGAATGGACCCTTATTTCCTCTGTCGTCATATCTTCCCCTCATTTTCTTTTAAACAACTCAGTAGATCTGCTTGGACCCTCTATGTTCAGACCTGCTTCTCCATCAAGTTACCATATATGTTCCCGTCCTGGTTCTCTACAAAGTCGTTATGTCCACCTTGTCTACACTAGTCCTCATTTGTCAATGTGTTCCCAGTACTTTGTCTGCCGACTGACCTTGTTTGTTCCCACTTCCATCCTATCATCACATTTACACTCGTTCTCTGTTGCCTTCCGTTGTCCTGTCTCCTCTTTGTTATTGCCACCTTATTTATGCTCCCATTAGCTTTCTCCCCTTGCTTTGTCTTAGTCCATAATACCATATGACCATGTTATAGATATATGGTCCATGAACTGTAGATGTGGTTGACATTAATACTCTTTAAAGGGCATCTGTCAGTAGATCTGTCCCTAGGACACTGGCTGACCTGTTACATGTGCGCTTGGAAGCTGAAAGCTCCGTACAGTATTCTAAGGAAGTTTTATGCGAATCGACTTTGGATGTTTCATCCGAAGTCGATTCGCTCATCCCTAGTGTTTTCACTGCCTGGCCCTGTCAATCAAAGTGCAGAGGGGGCGGCAGTTGCAGAGAGAGCAGAGCCTCTAGGTGTAATGGCAACGCCCCCGTTGCTCCTAGAGGCTCATTTGTATAAATTAGAACATCATGGCCTAGGACCAACACAGATGCCTTCAGCTGCCAAGCGCACAGGGAACAAGTCAGCCAGTGTCATAAAGGACAAATCTGCTGACGGATGGCCTTTAAAGGCGGCTTGTCACATATAAAATGGAATCTGATCCGCTGGCAAAGCAGGAGCTGAGCGGATCGATATGTAGTTTCATGGGAAATGATTCTATACAACTCGTCATTTATTGATCTAGATTTCTGCTCTTTCTTGGCTTAGGTCCAGTGGGGCGGTCCTACTCAGCGACAGCTGTCAATCACTGCGTAGCACTGCCCACTGGACTCCTAACCCCAAAATGACTGCCGATTTAGCTCAATCAATGACAAATTATGCAGAATCTTTTTTTTTTCCGCAAAACTGTAACTGAGTCCTACGTATATATTATTTTTTATCTTCTTCCCAGAACCGATTGTCCCACCGACTGGAACTCCAAAATGTCCCTTCCCCAAATATCCAGGGATTGCAATAGCAGCGGGTGTTAGTCACCTGGCACAACTATTGTCTGCCTGGATGTGTTACAGAGCTGTTTGCTCACTGCTTTCACTTACTCACTGCAAGCCGGATAACCGTGTGTCGCCACCGAGAGGAATTCACAGACAGATTCCGCTTAAGATTTACTAATACAAACACTCCAAGTAAATCAGCCTTATCTCTGCTTCCCAACTCTTAAAGCCGCTCACTGTATTCTTCTGCCTCCAAGATGGAATAAACAACTTAACCCTTGTAAAGCAGAAGGCGCCACTTACTGATTTTTTTTTTTTGTTTTTTTTTCTTGATTGGGGGGGCATGACCCACAAGCATTAAAATGCTTAAAAGACATCAGTGGCCTATCTCCTCCAGATAACTATCATATAAATGGAGCAGGGACAGCATTGTCTTTGAGAGAGCCGTCTGTTATTGACTTCTCTCGGTGCAGGAGTTTACTAGTGTTTCACTAATGAGTCAGACAGTTGGCAGGATAGTGATGTAAAAGAGTACAAGTGTGAAGCTGATTGATGACAGGCGCGGGGACCAGGCAGCAGAAAAAGGACATATGATCCAGGCAACCGAAGGGAACAGTCTATGGCGCCTCTTTCCCTCTTGGATAGAAGTGATTTTCTTTTCTTTTCTTTTTGTTTTTATTTTTATTTTTTGCTTTTAAGCTGATAATAGATATTTCAGCATTTTGTCTGCTTTCCTCCCCGTAGTTTATCAGATTCGCACTTTAGAATTATTGCCCGGATTATAGGTGTTTATCACAGCGGTGGTTCAGGTTTCAGACTTAGAACTCGGTGATTTCCAGTTGCCACTGGGCATGGAATTTAGTAAGATTAGATGTGACGGCCAAAGGGCCACCACCGAGGGTGACGCCGGAGAAGAGTTGTGGGTTCTGTTATTTTTGATGTTAAAAATGAATTTGAACAAGCTGGACAAATTCGTGATTATGAATTATTATTTAGCATCCACCTCTGACCCAATGCAAAATCTGTCCAAAGGGCCCTGAAGCGTCCGTATGTCTTTTATTCTACTGTACTTCTCTGACCAGAGCCGGGGTGTGACTGCTATCTCTGCACCTCCTATAGCAACGCCGCTAAACTGGACCAATGCCCTTCCATGGATATATGGATGTGGCTAGTTACTAACAAATTGGATGTGGGGCATAGTAATACTGCATCTACCGTGGAGCATTTATAATACTGGTGTCATGGTAGAGGGCCCTTTGGGTCACCTTAGGCACCAAGGCCCAGGAGTAGCTCTTATCTCTGCACTCCCTATGCCTATGCCCCTAGAACAAAAACTATGAAGGCAAAAATCTAAATGCCATAGCCCCTATTGTTCAACTTTTGCAACTTTTTCATCTTTGCACTGTAGGGCCCTATTCACATACTTACCAAACATTGTAGTTTGTAGATTAGATGCATGAAAGCCCTGCCCCAAGAATGGTCCCGGGTGGGTTTGGGGCATACGCTTACGGCAGGGCTTAACTAAGCCCTCCTTTTTTTTTTTTTTGCCTCGGACAAAGTTTGCAGAGACTGACTTTGAAAATTAGGGAGAGTCCCTGCATATTTGGGACGGTCGGCAACTATGAATTTACCTGGTGACATGACCGTCTGTCCATTTCCATCTCTATGATAATGTGGCAGTAATTGTAGAAAAAAAATTGAATGAGGATAATAGGGGCCTTTAAAAACCCTGGGGTTGGAAAATTTTTGGGACATACTTCACAATGCGATGACTTCAAAACCAGCATCCACACATCTCGACAACCCTCTTATTGGGCACATTTTTTTCTTGCTTTCTTGAATGTTTGACTTATTTATTGATATATATAAATATTTTTGCTTAAAAAATTACAAAAACAGTAGAAGTGTTAAGGCTTTTTTCACACTGGCGTTTTGGCTTTCCATTTGTGAGATCAGTCATGGGCTCTCACGAGCGGTCCAAAACGGATCAGTTTTGCCCTAATGCATTCTGCATGGAAAAGGATCCGCTCAGAATGCATCAGTTTGCCTCCGTTCAGTCACCATTCCGCTCTGCTTGCAGCGTTTTGCTGTCCGCCTGACGAAGCGGAGCCAAACGGATCCGTCCTGGCATACAATGTAAGTCAATGGGGACAGATCTGGCACAATAGAAAACCGATCCGTCCCCCATTGACTTTCAATGGTGTTCAAGACGGATCCGTCATGGCTATATAAGACGTAATACAAACGGATCAGTTCATGAGGAATGCATGTGGTTGTATTATTGTAACGGAAGCGTTTTTGCAGATCCATGGCGGATCCGCAAAAAACGCTAGTGTGAAAGTAGCCTGACAATACCCCAAATTTTTTATTTAAAAAAAAGCGAAAAAAGGGACTTTCTGTGTGCCCTCTGTGCTGTGAAACGGGATACAGGGAGAGACGTCGGACTGAACTTTTACCAGGTATGCGTTTTAATGACAATTTGTTGACAGATTAGCTCAAAGATTGCAAAGAGTAAATTTTGCAGAATTGGCAGCCTCATATCTTTTTTTTCTCTTAGAAAGAAAAAGAAAAAAAAACACACATTGGGATTTTGCAATGGCTTGCATTTATTGACAAGTCCTGCTGAGCCGGCAGAATTGGAATGTTTGTATAATGTAAAGCTATATGGCTTGCCTAATGGAGTCGAGTACACTTTTAGGTGCATCACAGATTATTTGATAAGAGAGGGTTATAGGGTGACTTCTTTTATGCACTGTGTTATTTTGTGGGCAAGGAGCAAGTTTTGCATTTATCAGTCAATGCTGTGGACTGAAGGCTGGGACATAAGCCGAATGTACATGAAACAAGGCAACACTGTAAAGGGGGTGGCAAATAAAATTGATTTCTTCAACTTTTCGGCAGCAGAGATGCTGGAGGCTCGGCGTTGCGTAGATGTTTTGAACACCTGCAGTGCACATTTACTAACGGAGATGCCAAGTCCTCATCGGGCGCAACATTAATAAAGCATAGCAATAGTAGCCTTTTACTTTGGGAAAGTAAAAAATCCTTAAAGTGTTCCTCTGGTTTTAGAAGACTTCTGACAAGTCCTAAGAAAGATGCTTGTTTGGCCGACAGCTATTCCTCCTGACCCCCCTCCCATACACATGATTGGTTTGACCAATTAGGCATGTGTCTTCAGTGGCTGGAGAAGAGAATGCTGATGCCAAGCACTTCCAGTGGCCTATCTCCTGCCAGATCTAAAGGATCGGGTGCTGAAATTCAGCTTGCCCAACCCTTCTTCCACCCAACATCATCTGTTGAGTGAGAGAGAGGCCCCTATACACATTAGTTTATGATTCCCCCCAAATTGTCAGGTTCAGACTATGTTAGATGATATTCCAGTGTGCATGGAGGACTTTATAGGCAAGTTAGAAGCCCACACTGGTGGGGGTCTATGAGATTAGACCTCCACCAATCCCTGGAATGGAGGTACACCAGCACTGTTCTGAGGGCCATCACCCAAAAGGGTTTGACAGTGAGCTTTCTAAAGTAATTATCCTTCAACATCAGTTGGGATCAAGAAGCTAAAACCCATTGGACCCCCAACAATGTAAATTAAATCCCTAAATGCCTTTTTTTTTTTTTTTTTTTTTTTTACTGACGACCTATACTCTAGATAGGTCATCAGTAGCTGATTGCTTGTGGGTCCGACACCCGGGGACCCCCGACAATGAGCTGTTTGAGAAGGCACCAGCTCTCACAGTAGCTCACCAAGCACAACACCGTACATTACATATCGGCTTGTTCCCAGTCCCATTCACTTCAATGGGGGTTTAGCTGCACCTAGGCCATGTGACCGATGAACATGACATCGCATGACCTAGGAAAAGCTGGAGAAGGCAGCAGTGCTACTGCTGGCACCACTGCCTTCTCAAACAGCTGATCGATGTGGGTCCCAAGTGTCAGATCCCTACCGACCAGATACCGATGACCTATGCAGAGGATAGATCATCAGTAAAAAACTCTCGGAAAGCTCCCTTAAATTTAGGCCCAGCCAGTCTATGCAGACTCCATACCCCCTAATGTGGACCCATGGGTCACAATGTCTACACCACTTGTGGCTTGACATGTCTACCACATGTTTACCCATTTAACCCTGCACACCCTAATCCCAATGGACCCAGATTAGACTAAAGATGACTTCGGCCCTCCCTGCTAAATGTGGGAGTCAGGCTGTCACAACCATTGTTGGCTAAAAAAAAATAGCTATAGTTGTGCGGTATAATTTTTGCACTTTAGTATTTGGATGCAAACATTTGCCTTTAAGAAACCACAATAATGGGGTGTTCTGCGAAGGTCTAGCTTTTCCCATTGACCATTGCTGGGGAAATGTAGTATAGCATGGTGACCATTCAGTCATGTCACCGCTCTCCCTGTCTCCAGAATGAGATTGAAAAGTAGCGCAAGTACATTAGTCTACTTTCACACTCGCGTTTTGGCTTTCCGTTTGTGAGATCCGTTCAGGGCTCTCACAAGCGGTCCAAAACTGATCAGTTTTGCCCTAATGCATTCTGAATGGAAAAGGATCCGCTCAGAATGCATCAGTTTGCCTCCGATCAGTCTCCACTCCGCTCTGGAGGCTGCCTGCAGCGTTTTGCTGTCCGTTTTACAAAACTGAGCCAAACGGATCCGTCCTGGCACACAATGTAAGTCAATGGGGAAGGATCCGTTTTCTCTGACACAATCCAGCACAATAGAAAACAGATCCGTCTCCCATTGACTTTTAATAGAGTTCATGACGGATCCATCTTGGCTATGTTACAGATAATACAAACTGATCCGTTCATGACTGATGCATGCGGTTGTAATATTGTAACGGATACATTTTTGCAGATCCATGACGGATCCGCCCAAAACGCGAGTGTGAAAGTAGCCTAGTAAGTTGCTGGCAATGTAAAAACATATACCCGGACAAGGCTACTTTCACACTGGCGTTTTGGCTTTCCGTTTTTGTGAGATCCGTCATGGGCTCTCACAAGCGGTCCAAAACGGATCAGTTTTGCCCTAATTCATTCTGAATGGAAAAGGATCCGCTCGGAACGCATCAGTTTGCCTCCGATCAGTCTCCATTCCTTTCTGGAGGCGAACACCAAAACGCTGCCTGATTGACGAAACTGAGCCATCCTGACGCACAATGTAAGTCAATGGGGACGGATCCGTTTTCTCTGACACAATCCGGCACAATAGAAAACGGATCCGTCTCCCATTTGACTTTTAATGGTGTTCAAGACGCATCCGTCTTGGCTATGTTACAGAAAATACAAAACGGATCCGTTCATGACGGATGCATGCGGTTGTATTATTGTAACTGATCCGTTTTTTGCAGGATCCGTTCAAAAAGCAAGTGTCAAAGTAGCCTTACCCCTTTTAATGGATGGACAGGATTGTTTTCATGAGATAAACCCTTTTAAAAAATGTAATAAAGTTTATTGAACGGCCTCCTTTGAATAAAAAAAACCAAAAAACAGCAACCTTGTACAAAAAATACCAAGAAAAAGCAAGTTCTGTTAATTGTTGTCTGCACCACGCCCGCTTTATGAACCAGAGCTTAGGAAAACATATGGTAAGAGGTTATAAACTATTTTTTTATCCAGTCCCTTTGGTCATGTGTTCTTATCTCCTTCTAAGTGAACACAAGCAACTTAGATAAAGCTTTTGTTTCATATTGACATAACTGGGCAGGTCTGAGTTTGTTTGTTGGCCGCGGCCGGGGATAATGTCTGCCTTGTTCTTTGTCTTAATAAAAAAAAATGAGTAATTATTAAACATCTCCACATTGCTATTTACATAGCTGTTTACCTGAAGGTGGGATTATCCTGCCGAGCACGCCACCTATCAGCTGACCTCTTCTGAGAAAGATCAATACCTTCATGAATTAAACACAAAGTTCCTGTGTATTGTTTGGCGGTTTTAATGTTTTTCTAAGGTCTTTTTGTTTTGTGGAGTTCTTTTTGTAAAGGTTGAAGGAGAAAATCATTAACAAAATTCAATGAAACTTTTTCCCAGACCATTCAAGCATTTGTGAAGGGGGGGGGGGGGGGATCACTGATGGAATGTCTCTTTTTTTTTAGCCATTCATGTCTAATAACTTTTAATCTGAAGGTTAAGTAGTGAGATCTAAACTAAGAGATGATAATATCAATTTCGCATTCAGTGAAGGGCACGGTATACATCTTACTGCAAAGACAATTGTGCGTAAAATGTAATTTTGCTGTTAAACAAAAAAAGAACCTTCTGTGGCAGGAAAAGAAGGGATTAAAAAAAAAGGAAAAATGCTAGTAGTACGACACCATTGTTTCTCCATACGGAAAATGCAAATGTGATCGCACACTACATCCAGCACTCTGCCCTCCATGCTGGATGAGACATTGGTTTATATTTTGGCCAAAGCATAGTAAGCCACTCACCGCGTCAAGGCTGTCTCATGAGTGGTCCCTAACTCTTGTTCCTACCTGTTCATGGGCCATGACAGCCACATAAAATCCAGGAAATGCAGGTCAGCATGCAAGCCAAGTACACTTTGCTTGTAACCCCGTCCGGTGCCATTACAGCTTTCATCGGATCCAGGGATGCAAGTACCAACATGCATGCTGAACCTACCATATACTTCTCCTGGAGCCAGATGGCTAATGGTAGGTTCTATACAAGCAGACTCAGTTTTATACTGACTTTAAAACCAGCCTCAAGGACAGATTAACTGGTCAGGTGTGCAATGACTCCAAGGAGATCGCCACGCCTCCAATATATACTACAAAGAAAAAAATAAGGGGTTGGGTCAGCACAACCTGCTGCAGGTGCAGATCACTATGGCGAAATACATATACAAACGGAAAATGCAAATGTGATCGCACACTACATCCAGCACTCTGCCCTCCATGCTGGATGAGACATTGGTTTATATTTTGGCCAAAGCATAGTAAGCCACTCACCGCGTCAAGGCTGTCTCATGAGTGGTCCCTAACTCTTGTTCCTACCTGTTCATGGGCCATGACAGCCACATAAAATCCAGGAAATGCAGGTCAGCATGCAAGCTAAGTACACTTTGCTTGTAACCCCGTCCGGTGCCATTATAGCTTTCATCGGATCCAGGGATGCAAGTACCAACATGCATGCTGAACCTACCATATACTTCTCCTGGAGCCAGATGGCTAATGGTAGGTTCTATACAAGCAGACTCAGTTTTATACTGACTTTAAAACCAGCCTCAAGGACAGATTAACTGGTCAGGTGTGCAATGACTCCAAGGAGATCGCCACGCCTCCAATATATACTACAAAGAAAAAAATAAGGGGTTGGGTCAGCACAACCTGCTGCAGGTGCAGATCACTATGGCGAAATACATATACAAACGGAAAATGCAAATGTGATCGCACACTACATCCAGCACTCTGCCCTCCATGCTGGATGAGACATTGGTTTATATTTTGGCCAAAGCATAGTAAGCCACTCACCGCGTCAAGGCTGTCTCATGAGTGGTCCCTAACTCTTGTTCCTACCTGTTCATGGGCCATGACAGCCACATAAAATCCAGGAAATGCAGGTCAGCATGCAAGCCAAGTACACTTTGCTTGTAACCCCGTCCGGTGCCATTACAGCTTTCATCGGATCCAGGGATGCAAGTACCAACATGCATGCTGAACCTACCATATACTTCTCCTGGAGCCAGATGGCTAATGGTAGGTTCTATACAAGCAGACTCAGTTTTATACTGACTTTAAAACCAGCCTCAAGGACAGATTAACTGGTCAGGTGTGCAATGACTCCAAGGAGATCGCCACGCCTCCAATATATACTACAAAGAAAAAAATAAGGGGTTGGGTCAGCACAACCTGCTGCAGGTGCAGATCACTATGGCGAAATACATATACAAACGGAAAATGCAAATGTGATCGCACACTACATCCAGCACTCTGCCCTCCATGCTGGATGAGACATTGGTTTATATTTTGGCCAAAGCATAGTAAGCCACTCACCGCGTCAAGGCTGTCTCATGAGTGGTCCCTAACTCTTGTTCCTACCTGTTCATGGGCCATGACAGCCACATAAAATCCAGGAAATGCAGGTCAGCATGCAAGCCAAGTACACTTTGCTTGTAACCCCGTCCGGTGCCATTACAGCTTTCATCGGATCCAGGGATGCAAGTACCAACATGCATGCTGAACCTACCATATACTTCTCCTGGAGCCAGATGGCTAATGGTAGGTTCTATACAAGCAGACTCAGTTTTATACTGACTTTAAAACCAGCCTCAAGGACAGATTAACTGGTCAGGTGTGCAATGACTCCAAGGAGATCGCCACGCCTCCAATATATACTACAAAGAAAAAAATAAGGGGTTGGGTCAGCACAACCTGCTGCAGGTGCAGATCACTATGGCGAAATACATATACAAACGGAAAATGCAAATGTGATCGCACACTACATCCAGCACTCTGCCCTCCATGCTGGATGAGACATTGGTTTATATTTTGGCCAAAGCATAGTAAGCCACTCACCGCGTCAAGGCTGTCTCATGAGTGGTCCCTAACTCTTGTTCCTACCTGTTCATGGGCCATGACAGCCACATAAAATCCAGGAAATGCAGGTCAGCATGCAAGCCAAGTACACTTTGCTTGTAACCCCGTCCGGTGCCATTACAGCTTTCATCGGATCCAGGGATGCAAGTACCAACATGCATGCTGAACCTACCATATACTTCTCCTGGAGCCAGATGGCCAATGGTAGGTTCTATACAAGCAGACTCAGTTTTATACTGACTTTAAAACCAGCCTCAAGGACAGATTAACTGGTCAGGTGTGCAATGACTCCAAGGAGATCGCCACGCCTCCAATATATACTACAAAGAAAAAAATAAGGGGTTGGGTCAGCACAACCTGCTGCAGGTGCAGATCACTATGGCGAAATACATATACAAACGGAAAATGCAAATGTGATCGCACACTACATCCAGCACTCTGCCCTCCATGCTGGATGAGACATTGGTTTATATTTTGGCCAAAGCATAGTAAGCCACTCACCGCGTCAAGGCTGTCTCATGAGTGGTCCCTAACTCTTGTTCCTACCTGTTCATGGGCCATGACAGCCACATAAAATCCAGGAAATGCAGGTCAGCATGCAAGCCAAGTACACTTTGCTTGTAACCCCGTCCGGTGCCATTACAGCTTTCATCGGATCCAGGGATGCAAGTACCAACATGCATGCTGAACCTACCATATACTTCTCCTGGAGCCAGATGGCTAATGGTAGGTTCTATACAAGCAGACTCAGTTTTATACTGACTTTAAAACCAGCCTCAAGGACAGATTAACTGGTCAGGTGTGCAATGACTCCAAGGAGATCGCCACGCCTCCAATATATACTACAAAGAAAAAAATAAGGGGTTGGGTCAGCACAACCTGCTGCAGGTGCAGATCACTATGGCGAAATACATATACAAACGGAAAATGCAAATGTGATCGCACACTACATCCAGCACTCTGCCCTCCATGCTGGATGAGACATTGGTTTATATTTTGGCCAAAGCATAGTAAGCCACTCACCGCGTCAAGGCTGTCTCATGAGTGGTCCCTAACTCTTGTTCCTACCTGTTCATGGGCCATGACAGCCACATAAAATCCAGGAAATGCAGGTCAGCATGCAAGCCAAGTACACTTTGCTTGTAACCCCGTCCGGTGCCATTACAGCTTTCATCGGATCCAGGGATGCAAGTACCAACATGCATGCTGAACCTACCATATACTTCTCCTGGAGCCAGATGGCTAATGGTAGGTTCTATACAAGCAGACTCAGTTTTATACTGACTTTAAAACCAGCCTCAAGGACAGATTAACTGGTCAGGTGTGCAATGACTCCAAGGAGATCGCCACGCCTCCAATATATACTACAAAGAAAAAAATAAGGGGTTGGGTCAGCACAACCTGCTGCAGGTGCAGATCACTATGGCGAAATACATATACAAACGGAAAATGCAAATGTGATCGCACACTACATCCAGCACTCTGCCCTCCATGCTGGATGAGACATTGGTTTATATTTTGGCCAAAGCATAGTAAGCCACTCACCGCGTCAAGGCTGTCTCATGAGTGGTCCCTAACTCTTGTTCCTACCTGTTCATGGGCCATGACAGCCACATAAAATCCAGGAAATGCAGGTCAGCATGCAAGCCAAGTACACTTTGCTTGTAACCCCGTCCGGTGCCATTACAGCTTTCATCGGATCCAGGGATGCAAGTACCAACATGCATGCTGAACCTACCATATACTTCTCCTGGAGCCAGATGGCTAATGGTAGGTTCTATACAAGCAGACTCAGTTTTATACTGACTTTAAAACCAGCCTCAAGGACAGATTAACTGGTCAGGTGTGCAATGACTCCAAGGAGATCGCCACGCCTCCAATATATACTACAAAGAAAAAAATAAGGGGTTGGGTCAGCAACCTTGGGTCAGCATCCTTGAGGCTGGTTTTAAAGTCAGTATAAAACTGAGTCTGCTTGTATAGAACCTACCATTAGCCATCTGGCTCCAGGAGAAGTATATGGTAGGTTCAGCATGCATGTTGGTACTTGCATCCCTGGATCCGATGAAAGCTGTAATGGCACCGGACGGGGTTACAAGCAAAGTGTACTTGGCTTGCATGCTGACCTGCATTTCCTGGATTTTATGTGGCTGTCATGGCCCATGAACAGGTAGGAACAAGAGTTAGGGACCACTCATGAGACAGCCTTGACGCGGTGAGTGGCTTACTATGCTTTGGCCAAAATATAAACCAATGTCTCATCCAGCATGGAGGGCAGAGTGCTGGATGTAGTGTGCGATCACATTTGCATTTTCCGTTTGTATATGTATTTCGCCATAGTGATCTGCACCTGCAGCAGGTTGTGCTGACCCAACCCCTTATTTTTTTCTTTGTAGTATATATTGGAGGCGTGGCGATCTCCTTGGAGTCATTGCACACCTGACCAGTTAATCTGTCCTTGAGGCTGGTTTTAAAGTCAGTATAAAACTGAGTCTGCTTGTATAGAACCTACCATTAGCCATCTGGCTCCAGGAGAAGTATATGGTAGGTTCAGCATGCATGTTGGTACTTGCATCCCTGGATCCGATGAAAGCTGTAATGGCACCGGACGGGGTTACAAGCAAAGTGTACTTGGCTTGCATGCTGACCTGCATTTCCTGGATTTTATGTGGCTGTCATGGCCCATGAACAGGTAGGAACAAGAGTTAGGGACCACTCATGAGACAGCCTTGACGCGGTGAGTGGCTTACTATGCTTTGGCCAAAATATAAACCAATGTCTCATCCAGCATGGAGGGCAGAGTGCTGGATGTAGTGTGCGATCACATTTGCATTTTCCGTTTGTATATGTATTTCGCCATAGTGATCTGCACCTGCAGCAGGTTGTGCTGACCCAACCCCTTATTTTTTTCTTTGTAGTATATATTGGAGGCGTGGCGATCTCCTTGGAGTCATTGCACACCTGACCAGTTAATCTGTCCTTGAGGCTGGTTTTAAAGTCAGTATAAAACTGAGTCTGCTTGTATAGAACCTACCATTAGCCATCTGGCTCCAGGAGAAGTATATGGTAGGTTCAGCATGCATGTTGGTACTTGCATCCCTGGATCCGATGAAAGCTGTAATGGCACCGGACGGGGTTACAAGCAAAGTGTACTTGGCTTGCATGCTGACCTGCATTTCCTGGATTTTATGTGGCTGTCATGGCCCATGAACAGGTAGGAACAAGAGTTAGGGACCACTCATGAGACAGCCTTGACGCGGTGAGTGGCTTACTATGCTTTGGCCAAAATATAAACCAATGTCTCATCCAGCATGGAGGGCAGAGTGCTGGATGTAGTGTGCGATCACATTTGCATTTTCCGTTTGTATATGTATTTCGCCATAGTGATCTGCACCTGCAGCAGGTTGTGCTGACCCAACCCCTTATTTTTTTCTTTGTAGTATATATTGGAGGCGTGGCGATCTCCTTGGAGTCATTGCACACCTGACCAGTTAATCTGTCCTTGAGGCTGGTTTTAAAGTCAGTATAAAACTGAGTCTGCTTGTATAGAACCTACCATTAGCCATCTGGCTCCAGGAGAAGTATATGGTAGGTTCAGCATGCATGTTGGTACTTGCATCCCTGGATCCGATGAAAGCTGTAATGGCACCGGACGGGGTTACAAGCAAAGTGTACTTGGCTTGCATGCTGACCTGCATTTCCTGGATTTTATGTGGCTGTCATGGCCCATGAACAGGTAGGAACAAGAGTTAGGGACCACTCATGAGACAGCCTTGACGCGGTGAGTGGCTTACTATGCTTTGGCCAAAATATAAACCAATGTCTCATCCAGCATGGAGGGCAGAGTGCTGGATGTAGTGTGCGATCACATTTGCATTTTCCGTTTGTATATGTATTTCGCCATAGTGATCTGCACCTGCAGCAGGTTGTGCTGACCCAACCCCTTATTTTTTTCTTTGTAGTATATATTGGAGGCGTGGCGATCTCCTTGGAGTCATTGCACACCTGACCAGTTAATCTGTCCTTGAGGCTGGTTTTAAAGTCAGTATAAAACTGAGTCTGCTTGTATAGAACCTACCATTAGCCATCTGGCTCCAGGAGAAGTATATGGTAGGTTCAGCATGCATGTTGGTACTTGCATCCCTGGATCCGATGAAAGCTGTAATGGCACCGGACGGGGTTACAAGCAAAGTGTACTTGGCTTGCATGCTGACCTGCATTTCCTGGATTTTATGTGGCTGTCATGGCCCATGAACAGGTAGGAACAAGAGTTAGGGACCACTCATGAGACAGCCTTGACGCGGTGAGTGGCTTACTATGCTTTGGCCAAAATATAAACCAATGTCTCATCCAGCATGGAGGGCAGAGTGCTGGATGTAGTGTGCGATCACATTTGCATTTTCCGTTTGTATATGTATTTCGCCATAGTGATCTGCACCTGCAGCAGGTTGTGCTGACCCAACCCCTTATTTTTTTCTTTGTAGTATATATTGGAGGCGTGGCGATCTCCTTGGAGTCATTGCACACCTGACCAGTTAATCTGTCCTTGAGGCTGGTTTTAAAGTCAGTATAAAACTGAGTCTGCTTGTATAGAACCTACCATTAGCCATCTGGCTCCAGGAGAAGTATATGGTAGGTTCAGCATGCATGTTGGTACTTGCATCCCTGGATCCGATGAAAGCTGTAATGGCACCGGACGGGGTTACAAGCAAAGTGTACTTGGCTTGCATGCTGACCTGCATTTCCTGGATTTTATGTGGCTGTCATGGCCCATGAACAGGTAGGAACAAGAGTTAGGGACCACTCATGAGACAGCCTTGACGCGGTGAGTGGCTTACTATGCTTTGGCCAAAATATAAACCAATGTCTCATCCAGCATGGAGGGCAGAGTGCTGGATGTAGTGTGCGATCACATTTGCATTTTCCGTTTGTATATGTATTTCGCCATAGTGATCTGCACCTGCAGCAGGTTGTGCTGACCCAACCCCTTATTTTTTTCTTTGTAGTATATATTGGAGGCGTGGCGATCTCCTTGGAGTCATTGCACACCTGACCAGTTAATCTGTCCTTGAGGCTGGTTTTAAAGTCAGTATAAAACTGAGTCTGCTTGTATAGAACCTACCATTAGCCATCTGGCTCCAGGAGAAGTATATGGTAGGTTCAGCATGCATGTTGGTACTTGCATCCCTGGATCCGATGAAAGCTGTAATGGCACCGGACGGGGTTACAAGCAAAGTGTACTTGGCTTGCATGCTGACCTGCATTTCCTGGATTTTATGTGGCTGTCATGGCCCATGAACAGGTAGGAACAAGAGTTAGGGACCACTCATGAGACAGCCTTGACGCGGTGAGTGGCTTACTATGCTTTGGCCAAAATATAAACCAATGTCTCATCCAGCATGGAGGGCAGAGTGCTGGATGTAGTGTGCGATCACATTTGCATTTTCCGTTTGTATATGTATTTCGCCATAGTGATCTGCACCTGCAGCAGGTTGTGCTGACCCAACCCCTTATTTTTTTCTTTGTAGTATATATTGGAGGCGTGGCGATCTCCTTGGAGTCATTGCACACCTGACCAGTTAATCTGTCCTTGAGGCTGGTTTTAAAGTCAGTATAAAACTGAGTCTGCTTGTATAGAACCTACCATTAGCCATCTGGCTCCAGGAGAAGTATATGGTAGGTTCAGCATGCATGTTGGTACTTGCATCCCTGGATCCGATGAAAGCTGTAATGGCACCGGACGGGGTTACAAGCAAAGTGTACTTGGCTTGCATGCTGACCTGCATTTCCTGGATTTTATGTGGCTGTCATGGCCCATGAACAGGTAGGAACAAGAGTTAGGGACCACTCATGAGACAGCCTTGACGCGGTGAGTGGCTTACTATGCTTTGGCCAAAATATAAACCAATGTCTCATCCAGCATGGAGGGCAGAGTGCTGGATGTAGTGTGCGATCACATTTGCATTTTCCGTTTGTATATGTATTTCGCCATAGTGATCTGCACCTGCAGCAGGTTGTGCTGACCCAACCCCTTATTTTTTTCATTGTTTCTCCATGCCTAAGGCTACAGTCACACGACCCAATTTCGATCCACGCATTTTTTTGCCGATTTGTTGCATTTTTAAGGGGGCCGTAAAAAAAAAAAATGCGGACAACACATGGATGTCATCTGTGTGCTGTCCGCATCCGTGTGGCCATTCTGCAAATTATAGAACATGTCCTATTCTTGTCCTTTTGGCGGACAAGATAGGGCTCGCGGAAAGTGGGGGAAATGCACGCGGCCGGTGAACACAGCGAGATGCGACTAAGCGCCGGTGGCCAGACTTATGGAAGCAGCCAAGCGGGCCGGCGCTCCGCCATTTCCATAAGGGCTCATTCAGGTGGCCGTATGTTTTATTCCACATTTTTGCGGAACGGGTGCGGACCCATTTATTTCAATGGGGTGGCAAAAGATGCGGACAGCACACCGTGTGCTGTTCGCATCCGTAGTTCCATTCCACAGCTCCGCAAAAATGATAGAGCGGACAAGAATAGGCATTTTCTATTATAGTGGTGGCCATGTGCAGTCCGCAAAAGGCGGATTGCACACCGGCCGGTATCCATGTTTTGCGGATTCGCAATTTGCAGACCGCAAAACACTACTGTCGTGTGAATGAGCCCTAACTCAAATTGTAGTGAATGGGAGCTAAACAGCATAGCAGAACCAGGCACGTTGCTTTCGTAACTCCCGGAGTTGTGGAAGCGGTGTAGCTCATCCTTCTACACTGTTTGCATAGCTCCCATTCACTACAATGAGCGTTACAGACACCAGAGTGCTACCCGCTCATCTATTTCCATAAACCCGGCCAGCACTTAGTTGCATCTTGCCAGGGAAATGGCAAGATGGTACAAACCCTTTAATCGTATGGGCTTGTTCTGTTGAGTCAAAGGTTTAAGATATCATTGGTGTCCCTATGGTTGCCATATATTTCACTGTCCCATTTCGCCTTCAAATTTATAAAGGGATTTACCAACACCCAAAGTTATGGGCCCATTGCCGTGCCACCAGTCACCAGGGATTCCTACCACTGTAGTAGCCAATTACTGGTAGCTTCAGGGATATCATTATGGACCACATATCCCCAAAGCACTGAGAGATTGGTCATGCTAAACTGTTGGGTGTAACAGCAGCCACTAAATAGGTCTCAAATCCCTAATCCCAATGCAACACATCCCTTTCGGCTGATTGGCCAAGGCCAATCACCTGAGCAACTTGATTTACAGGAAAGGTACTAAGACGATCATCTGATCAACTTGATTCATGGGAAAGGTACTATGGCGATCATCTGATCAACTTGATACATGGGAAAGGTACTATGGCGATCATCTGATTAACTTGATTTATGGGAAAGGTACTATGGCGATCATCTGAGCAACTTGATTTATGGTAAAGGTGCTATGGCGATCATCTGAGCAACTTGATTTACAGGAAAGGTACTATGGCGATCATCTGAGCAACTTGATTTACAGGAAAGGTACTAAGACGATCATCTGATCAACTTGATTCATGGGAAAGGTACTATGGCGATCATCTGATTAACTTGATTTATGGGAAAGGTACTATGGCGATCATCTGAGCAACTTGATTTATGGTAAAGGTGCTATGGCGATCATCTGAGCAACTTGATTTACAGGAAAGGTACTATGGCGATCATCTGAGCAACTTGATTTATGGGAAAGGTACTATGACGATCATCTGATCAACTTGATTTATGGGAAAGGTACTATGGCGATCATCTGATCAGCTCGATTTATGGGAAAGGTGCTATGATGGTCCTATGGAGCAGGCCTGGAGAACCTTCTTGACTATCCAGCAACTTTCTTACGACACCCCCCCCCCCCCCCCCATTTCTTCTTTTTTTAAAGGAATGGCTGAGAGTGATCCTTTTAAGCCAATCTAAATACACCAGTCGCTTCCCTACAGAATTTGGGGAAGACGTTCAGTGGATGCTATAGGCTCTGTAAGAACTAGGGCATGGATATATACATGACAGTCACATATATACTGAGGACATAATTCTTCCAAAATACTTATTCATTTAGAGAGTCTATTGACGCCAGTTTTGCGGCATAAAAAAAGGCACAAAAAAATCTGGCGTGGATTTCATTTTCTGGCACACGGACAGCCAGTGATGTGCCACATTTAGTTAAAGGCCTTCTTCACCTCTTAATAAATTTGACCTATCTTACTGCAGCATATTTCAGATGAATGTGAAATGCCAGTCTAAGTAAATCTCCCCTTACGTTTTTTACACTTCCATTAAAGATTATTGACTGGAATAAATGACTAATCGTAAAAGATATGTACGACCCATATTAATAAAACGTGCTGCCCCACAATGTCCGACTAGTTAAGAGCCAAAAACTGCCTGTCTGTGAAGAGATGAAAAGCAGCGGGGCCACCGGACAGCAGCTTAATCATTTTGGGGGCCTTTAGTCTTTCTGTTCTTATCTCAGATGTCTTGTTCTGCTTGAGGCGTAAAGATTTAGGTTTCTGTGACTTGAAGATTTCATATATCAGCGTTATCACCATGTTTACACAACAAGCATGGCTTCCTTGCAAGTCTCATTCTGCACCAAGTGCCATTCACTCCCCCATCATGACTTGTGGAGACCTGGATCTAAGTTCTGCTGACAGCTTTGCTAGGTTTTTCCTTAACTGGGTTGTTCAGGTTTTGCTTTTTTCCCCGAAACAGTGCCACTTTTGTCCATGGGCCCTGTCTGGTGTTGCAGCTCACCCCCCATTTAAGACCCTTATCTACTAGGCTGCATTCACATCACCGTTTAGCCTTCCGTTCTTCCGATCCGTTAGAAGAAGAGAGAGGAAAAAAAAAAAACAGGGTCCAGTAAAAAAACTGATCCTGTTGCATCAGTTGTCGTCCGTTTGAGCCATTTCCGTCTGAGATCCTTATTTGGCTGAATGCACACGGCCGTGTTCCGCGGCCGAGAACGGTCCGTGGTATGCCGGGCTGGATTCCTGTTCAGAGCAGGAGCGCACGGCGTCATTGGTTGCTATGACGCCGTGCGCTTCATGCCGCCGCTGATGTACAGTAATACACTCGTATAGATCATACGAGTGAATTACTGTAGTACAGCGGCGGCATAATGTGCGGAACACGGCCGTGTGCATTCTGCCTTTTACACGGGAAAAAACTGCACGCAGTACTTTTGTTTCCATCTAAAAAAACGGATCTCAGACGGAAATGGCTCAAACGGATGACAACTGATGCAACAGTTTCCGTTTTTTTTTTTTACTGGGTCCTGTAAAAAAATTGATCCTCTGCATAGCTGATGCAACAGGATCAGTTTTTTTTACAGGATCCTGATTTATTTTTTTATTTTTTTCTCTCTCTCTCTTCTTCTGACGGATCAGAAGATCGGAAAACTAAACGGTGATGTGAATGCACCCTACGTGTACTTTCACAATTGCGTTATTTGATTCCGGCAGGCAATTCCGTTGCCTGAACTTCCTGCCTGATCAGGCAAACTGTATGCAAACACATGTAGTTTTTCCTGACTGATCAGGCATTTTTCAGACTGATCAGGATCCGGATCAGTCAGAAAAATGCATTGCAATACCGGATCCATTTTTCCGGTGTCATCCGGCAAAACGGATCCGGTATTTATTTTTTTCACATTTTTAAAGGTCTGCGAATGCGCAGACCGGAAGGACAGATCCGGCATTGCGGTATTTTGAATGCCGTATCCGGCACTAATACATTCCTATGGAAAAAAATGCCGGATACGGCATTCAGTCAAGTGTTCCGTTTTTTTTGGGCCGGAGATAAAACCGCAGCATGCTACGGTATTATCTCCGTCCTGAAAAGTCAAAATGACTGAACTGAAGACATCCTGATGCATCCTGAACGGATTGCTCTCCATTCAGAATGCATGGGGATAAAACTGATCAGTTCTTTTCCGGTTATTGAGCCCCTAGGATGGAACTCTATGCCGGAAAAGAATAACGCAAGTGTGAAAGTACCTTTTAGCCAGCACAGATAGCAGCAGCAAACAAGTCTCTTGCTCTGGAGGACCTGGCACGTCTACCAGCACCAAATCAGAACTGTGTAATGCCTCGTTTCCCCTGTGGTGGCGCTGTAGGGAAATTGAACACCTGTCGCAGTTAGAGTAAAGATGATCGCTGGGAATTCAAGCAGCAGAATTATTTTTGCGTCCTAATTATATAATGTCCATTCAACAGACTACTAAAGTGCATTATGGGAGCTTAAAGGGAGTTTGATACCAGAAAATTCACTGTTACACCAGGCACGGTGCGTTACAGGGCTAGCTCAGCTGAATGTAATGATGCCTTTTACTTCGTGGCAAGTTGTTTCCTTCTGAAGAAAAAAAGCTCTGTGAATCCAAATGCAAATGAGCAGTTAAGTGCACTGAGGGTGGACCCAGGAAACTCTGTGCACCCTGCTCGTCCTGTCTCCTCTGCCAGACCCTCCCTCTCCTTGAGGTTCCTGTCGATCAAGAAGGAGAGGGAGGAGCTGGCAGAAGAAGCAGGAGGAGCAAGTTTACACATTGTCCCACCCACGTTGCACTTAACTGCTTATTTGCATATGAATTAAAAGCTTTTTCCCCAGAATGAAGCAATGGATCGCTAAGTAAAAGTTCAGCTGAGCTCGTCCTACAAGCCATGGTGCCTGGTTTATCGGTGAATTTCTTGGTGACCCCCTCCCTTTAATTTTATAGTCTTCTAGTTAGCGCTAAGCCGTAGCTCACAACTGTCCCATTTTTCGTGGAATCTTCCCACAAAACTGATCGAGAGGTGAATGGGGATTAGGCCTCATGCACACGACCGTTGAGGTGTTCCGTGTCCGTTGTTCCGTTTTCCGTGATTTTCCTCGGACCCATGGTGCTGTTGAAAACTCGGCTAATGCGCCGTTTGTCATCCACGTCCGTGATCCGTCAAAAAAATATGACCTGTTTCACGGACAACGGTTTGCGGACCCATTCAAGTCTATGGGTCCGTGAAAAAACACAGAGGCACACAAGATTGTCGTCCGCGTCCGTTTTTTTCCTATCATTTGCAAGGCAAACTTGACTTAGATTTTTTTTTCACTTTTCATGTCTGGTGATCCTCCAAAAATCAAGGAAGACACACGGAAGCAAAAACGGAAACGGGTCACGGAACAACGGAACAGCTTTTTGCTAAGGCAGATGGTCCCAAAGTGGCCAGTTCTGGTATTTTTTATTTTTTTAGTGGGTGATCCTGAATAAATCGGGGTGGGACTGATAAATAAACCCCCCCCCCCCCCAAAATGAGGATTCCGCTGTTAGAAGGTAAGGCTAAGGTCTTTGGAGCGCTGTTAATCCAGGTACATTACCAAATAGTATTCCATTAAGAAACCAGCAGGAGTTTTGTTTTAGGTTTTGGCGCGAATAAAGAAGAAAAAAACTCCTATAGTTCCATGTCCGTGGAGATTTTAACTTTAAAGGGACATTCACACAGCAACTTTTCTACTGGAATTTTAGCACGGACAGTCGCGCCGAAATTCTGCTGGAAACCTGCCAATGGCCGCCTCCTCTCTGCCTCCCATACTTCTTAGGAGTCAGCGCTGAGGATCGAGGAGCAGCGCGGCTACAGCTTCAAGCCACCGCTCTGCGATCTTCACCACTGCCTTCCTTTGAGATCTATGGGAAGCAGGAAGGACGCAGCCTGTCGGTGCCAAAATTCTGTTTAAAAAGCAGCCGTGTGATCTTCCCCTTAGGCCTCTTTGCACACGAACTTGTGCGCCCCGTGGCCGTGCTACGGCCCGCAAATTGTGGGCCGCAATGCACGAACACCCACCGTGGGGCAGCCACAGCGGATCGCGGACCCATTCACTTTAATGGGTCCGCGATCCGGCCGTTCCGCAAATAGATAGGACATGTTGTATCTTTTTGCGGAACGGAAGTACAGGACGAAACCCCACGGAAGCACTCCATTGTGCTTATGTAGGGTTCCGTTCTGTGCTTCCATTCTGTATCTCTGGATTTGCGGACCCATTGAAGTGAATGGGTCCGCATCCGTGATGCGGAATGCAAATGGAACTGTGCCCGTGTATTGCGGATCTGCAAATGCGGTCCGCAATACGGCCACGGAGCGCACACGTTCGTGTGAAAGAGGCCTTAGGGCTGTTTCACATGAACGTGATCAGCCCTCCTGAACTGACCGCGGCTCCCCTGAATTGAACTGACTGTATCCTAGTGTTTTACGACGCAGTCAGTTCATACCTGATGGCGCATGATGCTGTGAGTCCAGTACAAGAGATCCACCATCAGATATGAACTGACCGCATCATATAACTCTAGGATACAGTCAGTTCAGCGATCGGCAGACACGCGGCCCCCTTTTTCCCGGGCCAATGAAATTGCCCTAAATGGCTATTCCAAAGAGAAATTTGAAGCAAACTTGTACATATTATCTTGGTATCTACAGTTCGGGCCAATCACCATAATAATGACACCAATCAATGGGTCCAAATCATTTGAGTTGATCCTTTGACTGAAAATGAAGACTGAAATCATACATTTTCTCCGGGTTACTGTAAAGTTATGTTTATCGTGCATCATCTCCTCTACATCTTCCATTCACTGCCAAATGCAGAGCTTTAGAGGGGTTGTGTCCTCTCAGACAGTGGGGGCATATTGCTAGGGTATGCCCCCATTATCTGATAGGTGCGGGTCCCACGTCTGGGACCCGCACCTATCTTGTAAATGGAGCCTTAAAATCCACAGAGGGTTCACCGCGCATTCGCAGCTGCCCTCCACTCATTTCTATGGGGCCGCCGAAAATTGCCGAGCACTGCCTCCGCTATTTTCGTCGGCCCCATAGAAATGAATGGGAGCGGTGGCAGATGGACAGCAACTTGAGACTCCATATCTCCTACAGTGCTCCAGACAGGGTCATACATAGCTTTGGAGATTAATACTCAGTATATAGTATTGGAATTCGCGATATTTTGCGAATATTTGGGCGAATGTGTCATAAATTTGAGAATTCGCGATTATTTTCTTGATTTCGAAAATTGGCAATGTAATATTTGCGTAATGCGCGCGCAATACAGGCGTGGGTCACTTTTGCTACATTTTTCAAGCTGCTAGAAGTTTCCTGAGACTGGAGGAAATGGTTGGCACGGCAGAACATTACAATAGCTTTATATGCAGATAGAGTGCTCCAATATATTTGCGATTGCGCAAATTGGCAATTAATGATGCGCATATTTTTGCGCAATACATGCAACTTCACATTTTAGCAGCTCTGACTACATATTACTGATTGGTGCACTAAGTATTGTTGTGAACTTGTGACCTCACAGCGCTATGTCTGTAGCATGTATGTATGGACAGCAGGACCTATCAGCTCCACTATATCAGGAGATAACCTACACTGACTATCTCCCACTAACTATCTATAATATATATATATATATGCTAACTAACTAACTAACTATCTAATGTAATTACACAGCAGAGCACAGCTGTCACCGCCAGCTCTCTGAGAAGCTCTGGCAGACGTTCTTCTGTACCTCTTGCATGATCTTTGTTTTGGTTTCACTTTGTCATCTCTTTTCCTTCTCCCAGCTGTCACCTATTTGCACTGATTGCCTCCCTTTTATATTCCCTCCCATACTGCCTCACTTTGCGGTTTATACTACTTCCTGGATTGTGTTCACTGCTAGAGGCTGCAACTGCTGGTTCCTCAGATAAGTCTTTTTCCTTTATTTGTGTTTCCGTGCTGGCTTGATTCTAGGTGACCCTGACTCCCTCCGTATTAAGTGCAGGGAGCCGGTGGTCGTGTCCCCTCACTATTATAGGGTTTCCAGGTGTCACACAGTCTAGGTACGAGGGCATGCAATCCTCTATCATAAAGATCTTTGCATGGGCATAGCAGTCAGGGAGAGCTCTAGGGGTTTTATAGGGCTCACCCATATGTTCCTTAGTTTGGGATCAAGTCAGTCGGATGTTTATTTATAACTTCCAGTTTTCTGCAACACCATCTGTGACAACAGCAATGACACTGCTCTCTCTCTTTCTCTCAGAACTGCAAAAATACTGCATACAATGGCTGCTGGGGAGGTTCTTATATAGTAAGGGGTAGGCAGCTTTCCTATTGGTTGCTAGGGATGTTGCTAAGCTCAGACAAAGACATTGCAGCCTTCTCATTGGCCCACAAGCAAGAAGGGAGGTTTACTGATGAAAAAAAAATTACGAATATATAGCACTATATTCTACATCTTCGCGAATTCTCGAAGTGGTGATATTTGCGATTAAGTTTCGCGATTTGAATGTTCGCGATCAACACTACTCGGTAATTGACAGCTGTCTCCATGCGTAATTGTGCAGTGGAAGGCTGCCAATCACTGATAGGACCGCCCACTGGACTCCTAAGCATAGAAAGAGCTGAGATTAAAATGAAAAAGAGTTATACCAAATCTTTCCCCATAAAACTATGTATCGATCTGCTCTTGCTCTATACCACGCCACCCTTCGTATTCACCCTGAGAGGATCCCTTTAACCTTCTACTTTAGTACAGCCATGGAGTCCTCATGGCTGGAGAGAATAGCCTGCTGCCTGTTTATCTGTCTGCTTACATGATTTCATTTTAATTAATGTTTGTGTAAAGCAGTAATTGCCTAATGGATGGTGAGGCAGAGCTACGGGAGATGCTTGCGGCATGAGTCAGCGTGAGAAGTGGAGAGTCCAGGCGCTATCGCACTCTGGGATCTCTCTGTGCGGATGTGGTCTGTGTTGTGCAGTAAATGGCTGATAATGTGCAAGTTGTAGGAGAATACAAATCTATCTCTCACTGGGACATAGTACAGGCTGCCAGGCTCCGTCCAAGACAGCGGCTCAGGCTTTTCTTTAAATGTCACACTGACATCTACAGGCCTAGAGAACTGGGTCTGTGGACCTGCAAAATCATCGCACTGTGGTTGCAATAGAGTATATGGATTCAAATTTGTCTTTTGTGCCCTCAGTAAAATCTCCCTATATGAGGCCCCCACCTTGGCCAGTTTCCTTGAGAGCCAAATAACCTGCCGGTATCTAAATATCTCCCTTCCCTTTGTAAGCATACATACACTATAAGGCCTCTTTCACACGGGCGTTGCGGGAAAAGGTGCGGGTGCGTTGCGGGAACATGCGCGATTTTTCCGCGCGAGTGCAAAACATTGTAATGCGTTTTGCACTCGCGTGAGAAGAATCGCGCATGTTTGGTACCCAAACCCGGACTTCTTCACAGAAGTTTGGGCTTGGGATCGGTGTTCTGTAGATTGTATTATTTTCCCTTTATAACATGGTTATAAGGGAAAATAATAGCATTCTGAATACAGAATGCATAGTACAATAGCGCAGCCCGGCGTCTCTTCTGTCTTCTTTTTTGCTGTGTGCAGGAAAAGGACCTGTGGTGACGTCACTCCAGTCATCACATGATCCATCACCATGGTAAAAGATCATGTGACGGACCATGTGATGACCGGAGTGACGTCACCACAGGTCCTTTTCCTGCACACAGCAAAAAAGAAGACAGAAGAGATGCTGGCTGCTCGAACAAGTGGATTAAGGCGAGTTAAATTATTATTATTTTTTTTTTAACCCCTCCAGCCCTATTGTACTATGCATTCTGTATTCAGAATGCTATTATTTTCCCTTATAACCATGTTATAAGGGAAAATAATAATGATCGGGTCCCCATCCCGATCGTCTCCTAGCAACCGTGCGTGAAAATCGCACCGCATCCGCATTTGCTTGCGGATGCTTGCGATTTTCACGCAACCCCATTAATTTCTATGGGGCCTGCGTTACGTGAAAAATGCACAAAGAGGAGCATGCTGCGATTTTCACGCAACGCACAAGTGATGCGTGAATATCACCGCTCGTGTGCACAGCCCCATAGAAATGAATGGGTCAAGATTCAGTGCGGGTGCAATGCGTTCAACTCGCGCATCGCATCCGCGCGGAAAACTCGCCTGTGTGAAAGGGGCCTAAGGGTTCCCATAGACATCAGATGGATAACTGCCGAACCTACTGACAGGTAACTATCTAATATGTGGGGAATTGTCCAAAATCTACCCTGACAGGAGATGTTGGAGGAAAGAAAAATTGTGCATGTTAATTTCAGCATGCTCGATCCTTTGTTCCTCCTGAGGATAAGCCATTGCTGGGAAAAGCCTGACCCCTTTCTCCATTGAAACACACGAAATGTCAGTGACTGTAAAGGTGACCAAGCACTTCAGACGAATATCCTCCGAACATGCCTATTTCGGTGGAACTGGATGACCATCTACTGTGTGGAGGTGTCCTGACTCACTTTGATGCCAGATGCCGGTGGGAGAAGGATCAGCAGCTAGATTTCAACATGCCTGATCATTTTGTTTTCAAGTAAGATGAGCCGATGCCGGAAGTGTCTGTCAGCAGCGTATTCCCCCTCTCCGTATTGACAGCTCGTGTGGACTTGGATGTAATGATCATGCACGTGTATGGGGAGGTCAGGCTAAATGAGCTGTTTAATATGTATGGCCAACTTAAAGGGGTTGTTCACCAATGGGGGAATCTTGGGAAGACCCCCCAGCATAGCTGGGTTCCAGCTCCTTCGCTCCCCATTTTTCAGCTCTCAGGTCTTCCCACCTCAAACCAGACTTTGACGCTGTTCATGCAGCCACTGCAGCCAATGACTGGCTGCAGCAGTGACATCTCTTCCATGCATCACGTGACCCAGTGACATGATGCTTGGGAGACACATCACTGTTGCAGTCAGTCATTGGCAGTAGGGCTGAAACGATTACTCGAATTAATCGATTAACTCAACACAAAAAATATCCTCGAATCGATGATTCGTTTGTGCCATGTGACCACAGAGTGTGAGTGAAGAGTGGTGAGTGGTCACCTGCCTGCTCGCACAATGCTGCACTGGATCCTGACGTACACACATCGTCAGGAAATTTTAGTTCACTGCCGCTGCGGTGAGGAGGAGGAGTGGGGGAACTGATGGCAGTTGGGGGAGGAGCTGATGGCACTGGGAGGGGGGGCAACTGATGATATGGGGGAGCTGGTGGCATTGGAGGGGGAGCTGATGGCACTGGGTGGGGAAGAGCTGATGGTACTGGGGGAGTGGAGCTGATGGCACTCAGGTGGGGAGAGCTGATGGCACTGAGGTGGGGAGAGCTGATGGCACTGGGGTGGGTGGAGAGCTGATGGCACTGGGGGAACAGAGCTGATAGCACTCGGGGAAGGGAGCTGATGGCACTTGAGGATAGTGGAGCTGATGGCACTGGGGTGGGGGAGAGCTGATGGCACTGGGGTGGGGGAGAGCTGATGGCACTGGGGTGGGGGAGAGCTGATGGCACTGGGGTGGGGGAGAGCTGATGGCACTGGGGTGGGGGAGAGCTGATGGCACTGGGGTGGGGGAGAGCTGATGGCACTGGGGGAGTGGAGCTGATGGCACTGGGTGGGGGATAGCTGATGGCACTGGGTGGGGAGAGCTGATGGCACTGGGTGGGGAGAGCTGATGTCACTGGGGGAGTGGAGATGATGGCACTGGGTGGGGGATAGCTGATGGCATTGGGGTGGGGGAGAGCTGATGGCACTGAGGTGGGGGAGAGCTGATGGCACTGGGGTGGGGGATAGCTGATGGCACTGAGGTGGGGGATAGCTGATGGCACTGAGGTGGGGGATAGCTGATGGCACTGGGGTGGGGGAGAGCTGATGGCACTGAGGTGGGGGAGAGCTGATGGCACTGGGGTGGGGGAGAGCTGATGGCACTGAGGTGGGGGAGTGGAGCTGAAGGCACTCGGGGAACAGAGCTGATGGCACTCAGGGAAGGGAGCTGATGGCACTTGAGTATAGTGGAGCTGATGGCACTGGGGGAACTGATGCACTTGGGCTGATCACACAGGGGGGAACGAAGGGTGTTGGGGACTGATGGCAGGGGGTCTGATGAGTTTTTATAAAGGAAAACAGTCTATTAATTCATTTTTTCTTATTAGAGTACTCAATTAATCGTAAAAATAATCGGTAAAATACTTGATTTCTAAAATAATCATTTAATGCAGCCCTAATTGGCAGCAGTGGCCACATGACCCACTTAAAACCAGATGTTGATGTGGGGAGACCTGAGAGCTGCAGTGGCCTTGAGGGAGGCACACTGGGGGTTTGCCCGAGAGGTCCCCATGGGTGAACAACCCCTTTAAGTGTATGGGGAGCTTAAGACAGTGGTTTTCCAACCTGAGCTCTCCAGGACTGTATTGTAGGGAGTGTACAAGTACCACCTGTCTCAGGCCTCCATCTCCTTGGAGTTCTAGGTGGCTTCCACCATCCATCCATCCATCCTCCCTGCTTATCGATCTTGGATTTTCTTCTTATGGCCTTTTCCAATTTTTGGGGGGGATTATTGTTGTCATGGAGACCTTGTGCCCAAATCGCCATCCTCCTCAATAATCGCACATACTGTAGATTCAGCCCGTGTAAGATCTATATCTTGATATGGGTGGTGACGGCCATTTCTTCATATGGAAGAAATGCAGATCCTGGAGAGGTTTTGTCCCTGTCTTGCCCCCTTCTGTTGTGTTCGCCACGCTATCTTAGATTTGCAGTGTTCCATTCTCCGTAGGGTCTAGGGAGATAACGGAGACGCTACGTTTCTAATGCAAAAGTAGTGTAGCGAGAAGTGACTTTTATTTCTTATTTATAATTTTCCATGTACGCTCTGGATAATAGATGACAACACTCATTCACTCTTTAGCATCAAAGCCGAGACACAGAATGGATGACAGGACTGGGAACTGGAACACAAAGCTACTAGACAACAAGCGCGAGCGAGTGGGAGAGAGCGCCTGTTTACTGGATTGAATTTGTTAGCACTCTGTCTTTAGATATTGTTCCCGCGGGAGCCTGAAGGATATGTGCCGCAAGAACGATGATTTAACATCTGAAAATGGTACTTAAAGAGTTTTCTGTCTCGTAATAACGCCAGGGAGCCTACTGAACGGGTCCTGAGGACCTCATGTCTTCTATTTATCTAAATGTCTCTCAGGATTAACCCAGTCACCGCCTGAGGGGGTGCTCACACAGTGCTAGACAGTCCCCTCGAGCCATATCACGGGTTAAGGGTGCCATAATTGAATGTCTTAAAGTGCACGTCTACACGTTTTGCTCTCGAAACTGCATTATTCTTAAACCCCCCCCCCCCATCCTATCTTACACTATACACACTGCAGTATGTACTGTAGATGATGTGATAGACAAGCTAGAACTGTGTCTCATGTGCATGGATCACACATTTGCACTGAGTTATATGAAATTTACTCCTCACAATGAATTTATGAGGAGGATTAGCAGGAAGGTATAACTACAGCAAGAAACAGAAATGTATACGGTCTATGCTTGGCTTTGTTGAAATTGGGTATGTATTGCGTAGCAAAGCACAGTTGACGGTACAACTAAGTTCGACTGGCTCTATAGGTCCATGGAATGAGATTAATAGGATTCTCCTATTTAATGGACATTTTTATTTACCAGTGGAGGTAAATATAACTCTTCGGTTAACAAGCTTAAAGGGACTATCCAGCAATTAATATTGATGACCTATCCTCTGGATAGGTCATCAATATCAGATTGGCGGGGATCCCACACCTTGGACCCCCACCGATCAACTGTTAGAAGAGGTCAGCTCTCCCTGAGCGCCACGGCCTCTCCCTAGGCCATGTGATGTCACCTTACATCGGTCACATGACCTAGGTGCAGCTCAGCCCCATTGAAGTGAATGGGGCCGAGTTGCAATACCAAGCACAGCCACTATACAATGTACGGCATTGTGCTTGGAGAGCTGCTGGGAGCTGGCTGTGCTCACCAGAGATCCAGTGAGCGCGGCGGCTCTCTAAAACAGCTCATAGGCGGGGATGCCGGGACTTGGATATCCTGAGGATAGGTCATCATTCTCTATGCCAGGATAACCCCTTTTAAAGGAGGTTTTCAGTAGTAGAACAATAATGACCTATCCTTAGGATAGGCCATCAGTATCTGATCGGTAGGGGTCTGACTTGAGCGCTGCCATCGATCAGCTGTTTGAAGAGGCTGTGACACTGCGGTGAGAGCCTCTTCATAGCATACCAAGCACAGCGCCATATGTTGTATAGGCTGTGCTTGGTTTTAAAGCCCTGGGTAAGCCTAGGCCATATGACTGGTGAATGTGACATGTCTGGCCTCGAAGGAGATCATAGGGCACACCAGAGCTCTGCTCTTCAAGCAGCTGATCGTCAGAGGTGTCAGGAGTCAGATCCCTCCCAATCAGATATTATTGACCTATCCTGAGGATAGGTCATCAGTATTTTACTCTGAGAAAAAGGTCCTCAGTATTCTACTTCTGGAAAACCCCTTTAAATCAGTCCGTGTTGAACTTGTTGAACTTCCAGACAATTGGGTGAAGCACTCCCAATTTCATCCTTAGTGTATGTTCACACAATGGATTTTTCCATTGGAAAATGCCACAATGGAATCTCAGAAGAAATCTGGATTCCTGTGGTGGATTTGTAGTGGCTCATGCTGTGGATCTGCATTAGCTCCATTAGGTGGGTCTAATCCACATGTAGCCACACGCGTGAAAACCACACTTTCTCCCTGCAACATGGATTTCCATTGAGAAACAATGAGACCGAGAATAGACCTTTCCGTGCATTTTGTCACAGAATATACCCTAAAATATCCTTGTCAATGTACTGATTTACCCATGGCTATTACCAGGGTGCACCATACCAATAGGACATTACCATAAATGACTGATCAGTTAGCATCTAACTTAAGAAACCCCCACCGGTTGGGAAAAATGGAGTCCGATGTCCCTTGTTGTGAGTCCCAAGTCCCAAGAGGAGATGGCCTTGACTCTATTGGGCTAGGGTGTTTTTAAAGGGGTTGTCCGGGTTCAGAACTCCTGCTCCAATGCGCTCCCTTGCCCTGCGCTAGATCACGCAGGGCATGGGCTCTTTTGTTTTCAATAACAAACTGCCGGGCGGAAACTTCCGCCCGGCAGTGTGTTCGGTGACGTCACCAGCTCTGATGGGCGGGCTTTAGCTCTTCCCTAGCCATTTTAATGGCTAGGGCAGCGCTAAATTCCGCCCATCAGTGCCGGTGACGTCACCGGGCTTCCTGGCAGCCCCATGGAGAGCCCCGGTACGTCACCGGAACTCCGAAAAATGCCTTTGCCCTGTGCGATTTAGTGCAGGGCAAAGGAGAGCATCGGAGTATGAACTGCTCTGATGCTCAAGTCAGGGGGGCTGCCTGGGTGAAAATAGAGGTATGTCCGGGTTCGGCTATGAACCCGGACAACCCCTTTAACTAATAGGCCCCCCACCTTATGACTACAGGGGTCCCAAGTCTGCCATACCCTCTCTTGTATGTCCACAGTAAGAGAGGGGTGGATATTCCATCTGTGCCACCTGTCCAGCTACAGAGGGTCCCATTAGCTAAAAGGGACCACTGCCACCTTAAAGGCAGCTTACTATGGTCTATTACAGTGTTCCTTAACTCCTTTCCTCAGGGCCCACCTGCCGGTCATGTTTTCAGGATTTCCTTAGTAGTGAGCAGGTGATATAATTGGCGTCAATGAATCAAGGCCTACCACCAGTATTCATTCTGTAGGAGGTTCTCAAGTCATGACCGGCAAGTGGGCCCTGAGGACTGGAGTTGAGGAACACTGGTCTATTAGATTGCATGTAAGTAGCAGAGCTAAGGAACTTCCTGGCTCATTACTGGTCGATTTTTAGAGCGACATAAGGGGGTTCTCTATGATGAAATGCTGGAGAACCCATCTGCATTCCTTGCATGAGGGGCTGTAGACTATTCATGTATGGGAGACCCAATGCTGTCTGCATCCTCCCCTTTTTTGGGGGTATGGATATAACGGATTGAGAGCTGCAATGATTCTTGACCAAAGAAGAAGACTAAAATATCTACTGTATATCATTATATCCCCAGCCTAGGGGGAGGGGGGTCCTAACTTATGATATGCAGTTATAGTAAAGGCGTTGTCACACGTGGCCCCTTAATGTGCGAAGGTCCAGCTCCATATATCATTGTTACTAGATTAATATACCCATCATTATCTGTTATGATGGGGGTTATCCAAATCTTAGTACATTGCAAGGCATATGCGTTCCCTGTCTGGCTAGCTGAACTGTATTTGATCATTCCCTGGCCCTGGCTGTATTGGCTGTTATGGTATAAATTAAAGGGAAAATTACGTTAGAAACAGGCGCATATGCCTATTTATCTTTGATTTCTGCGGTGATTAATGACCTAATTTTACTTCCCCCAAAACAGTGTAAATATAGATGTGAATGCATAGAAATAGCTCTTTTTGCTAAGTAGTCAGAATTAATTGCCTCTTAACCTCTCCTTCCCCTGCACCCTTTCTTCACACTCCGTTGGTCATGAAGCCGGATTTATTCAGCGATCACCTCTTTCACGTACGAATGTTAAATTAGTGTTAAGAATAAATTCATACCCTGAATCCAACTTATTGTTTTAACTAAATGTGATAACGTTGCTTGAAGAATAAAGATTTTTTTTTAAAATTTTTTACTTTATTTTTGCTGCCGAGCTCAAACATATTTGTCCCATTTCAAAAATTATCTAGAAAATCAGTCTCACGTTTTGTAAAATAAACTCAGATTGCGGAGGGAAAAAATTTCCCTAATGATGGCCCGAGGTTTTTTTTTTTTTTTCTTGTCTTTTCACACTAAACACTTCATGCAACTGACATTGTGTTTGGAGTGGAAAACGAAGCCTTACAGCATTTTTATTGTTATTGTGGTGTATGCTACGCACCAAAATTGGTCTTTGTTGAGACCTGAATCCTTGATATGTCTAGAAGGGTAAGGTTGGAAGGGGGGAGGACCGTCAAACAAAGAAAACATCATAATACTGATGGTCTCGTGTCTTTTTGAAGTCTATCGAGAGCGAAGACTGCCTGTTTTTTTTGCTGCAAGACAAGCCTCTTGGTACAAGTAACTGTTTTCTACATTAGGTACTCCCCAGAGGTAGTAGTAAAATATCATGTCCCTGCATGACATACGAATGTGAAATCTACCAGAAAGGAATATTTATGACCATTTTATGCTTGATTAGACTTGGATGACATCTGTTGGAAGACAGGGACTGGACAAAGAGAGAGACGCTCGGGGGCAAATGTTAACAGAATTGCTTAGTTGATGCTGAGTTAGATTCGTCCACTTACTGCCAGGCATAACACAGGAATCGTGTTAGGCAAAGTGCAGTTGACAGAAATTCACTGTTGTGTACAAGTGACAATGATAAAACCGTCCTCCAGAGTTCAAGAAAGAGGTTTTCTTTTGTTCGTAAAGATTGTGGAAGGCTCTGCGTTGAAGGCAGCACAGATGTATACATGGTTGCTCATTTTGGACCTTTACCCCTTACATCGACGTACGTAAATGGGTAAAATGGACACCCTTGTTCACCAGACTAGAGATGAGCAAATTTCCTAAAATTAGTTTTCGATCTGATTTGTCATTCTACCTGAATCAAAAGTGGTTCAAATACCTTGAAATTTCTCTCCTTCGGTCTCTCTCCCTCTTCCTTCTCTCCCCCTCTCTCTTTTTCACTCTCCCTCTCTTTCTCTCTCCCCCTCTCTATCTCTTTCCCCTACTTATCTCTTTCCCCCTCACAATCTCTCTCCCCTACTTATCTCTCTCCCCTATCCCTCTCTCTCTACCTCTCTACCTCTCTTCCCCTCTCATTCTCTCCCCCTTCCTCTCTTTCCCTCTCTCCCCCTCTCTACCCCTCGCCCCCTCTGTATCTCAATTTCAATTTTAACATTGATTAACTCATCTCTACTCCAGATCTTACTTTTTTTATTTTATAAAACTGACTAAAGGCCCTATTACAATAAGCGTCCATATGAATGCTCGATAACAATCCGACAGTGTAATACTGCTGCCGATTACCCAATGAACGAGCAAACGCCGGCAGCAGATCACGCTGTATAATAGGCGCTCTGCTGCCGGCAAACGATGAAACAGTATAGGGATGAGTGATGCATTAGCGATCGCTCGTCCCTATACTGAGGAGGAGATCGCTGCATGTAATAGCAGTGGTCTCCTCCTCTAGCGAACAGGCAATTTGTTGGCTGTATCTGCCCATGTAATAGGACCTTTCGAAGCTGAAGTGTAGTGACCAAACTCACTGATTTCAGTGGCATCAGCCAAGCATGTATAAGGGCCTCCAGACAGCGGATGTTTGTTCTCGAGGAGATATACCACCACATCTGGCATGTGTGCTTGGCTCAGGAGAACAGGAGCATGTGTATGGGGGAATTGGGAGAGAGAGCTGTCGGCCATATCTTGTGTGCATGGCTGGTTTGATGGTCATTAATGATGTAAATCTGGTGGACGCGGTGCTCACTTCAGGCATTTACACCCTACATATAAATGCTGGGCTTAAATGTCTGAGATGGGCACTCATATCCAAAAGACCTTCATTGAAGTGAACTAGAACCTGATGACTAGTAGTCATTGGAGATTCATATCTGGATAATTGTCTGTTGTTGTAAAGTTTCCAACAAATGTGTATAGATAACGTTAGGGGCAATAAAAGCTGCATGATATGAGCAGCAGAAGTCACAACAGAGGGATGCCAATCATATCATATGAATACCCCAGAGAAGAGTAGTGTAATGGTCCGATATAACTGGAACATGTACAAGTGATAAACTCTATAATACTTAATATAATAAGAGATATTTTTATGTTGGATGATGGAAAGTAGTTGCTGAGACCTGAATATGAACCTTGACTGAGGGGATGATCCAAAAATTATCTCTGTACATGTTTAAGGAACTGGAGATGTTGAGATATGGTCACCAGTGATTGGTATACGAGAAGATTAAAGGGTTGAGTTACAAGTAGTGATGGGACATGAATGATGATGTATAGGACATGAATCATGATATAGCTGTGGGGCAGTCAAGAACTTACACCATAAGTTTAGGAATTAGAGTATTTAAGTCAATAGATGGTATTGAAATTTATTGGTATGGACTGAAAGAGCCTTGGGTTACCAACAGCGTTGTGATGTACTATCCATCCGTCAGCCCAAAATATAGTGCATCGAAAAAGTATTCATACTACTTGAACGTTTCCACACGTGGAATTTTATGTGACAGACCAACACAAAGTAGCAAGTATGTGTGAAGTGAAAAGAAAATGATACACAGTTTTCAAAATTATCAAAAAATAAATAAGAAATCTGGAAAGTATGGCACGCATTTGTATTCAGCCGCCCTGAGTCAATACTTTGTAGGACCACCTTTTGCTGCAATTACAGCTGCCAGTCTTTTGGGGTATGTCTCTACCAGCTTTGCACATTTAGAGGGTAAAATATTGCCCCTTCTTTGCAGAAGAGCTCGCACTCAGTCAGATTGGATGGAGAACATCTGTGAACAGCAATTTTCAAGTCTTGCCAAAGATTCTCAATTTAGGTCTGGACTTTGACTGAGCCATTCTTACACATGATGCTTTGATCTAAATCATTCCATTGTAGCTATGGCTGTATGTTTAGGGTCGTTGTCCTGCTGGAAGGTGAACCTCCGCCCCAGTCTCAAGTCTTTTGCAGCCTCTGCCAGGTTTTCCTCCAGGATTGAAGTGTATTTAGCTCCATCCATCTTCCCATCAACTCTGACCAGATTCCCTGTCCATACTGAAGAAAAGCATCCCCACAGCGTGATGCTGCCGCCACCATGTTTCACGGTGGGAATGGTGTGTTCAGGGTTAGTTTTCTGACACACATAGCATTTTACATTTAGGCCAAAAAGTTCAATCTGAGCACCTTCTTGCACATGTTTTCTGTGTTACCTACATTGCTCGTGGCAAACTGCAAACGGGGCTTCATATGGCTCGCTTAAAAAAATGGCTTTCTTCTTGCGACTCTTCCATATAGGCCAGATTTGTGGAGTACACAACTAATAGTTGTCCTGTGGACAGATTCTCCCACCTGAGCTGTGGATCTCTGCAGCTCCTCCAGAGTGACCATGGGCCTCTTGGCTGCTTCTCTAATTAGTGCTCTCCTTGCCTGGGCTGTTATTTTAGATGGCCGGCCATGTCTTGGTAGGTTTGGCAGTTGTGTCATATGCCTTCAATTTTCAGGTGATGAATTGAACAGTGCTCCGTGAGATGTTCAAAGCTTAGGATATTTTTTTATAACCTAACCATGCCATACACTTCTCCACAACTTTATTCCTGACCTGTCTGGTGTGTTCCTTGGTTTTCATTATGCTGTTTTATCACTGATGTTCTCACACATACTTGCTACTTTGTGTTGGTCTATCACATAAAATCCCAATAAAAATACATTTAAATTTGTGGATGTATTGTGAAAAAAATGTGGAAAAGTTCAAGGGGTGTGAATACTTTTTCAAGGCTCTGTATGTTTGTTTCCCCAATAAAATTTATTATTTGATGCAGTTTTTTAAATTTTTGTTACCATGATTACATAGTCAGACATCACCATTATGTTCTCATCAGATTTTGGAAGAAGACTATGTAGGTGCTAAAGATCATAAATGTTATGAAGGCAGTGGTTGGACTAAAGCCTAATCTCGTTGCTATTTGCTGTCCACAATATTCCCAAATTTTGTAAATTGTTAATTTTTTTAGTTATTCTAATGTAGCCATGAGACTGTTGCACCTTCCACTGTCACAATGTTAGGCGATAATATACGGTGTGCCAGTGTTCACACCCTTCATGAAGCCGATCACTGCCGTTTGTCAAACAAACTTGTCTGGCAAGTTTTACCAGTGTAACTCGCCATGTTTTTCTGAGTTCAGCAATGAATTGTGGGGTGTAGAACAGCATGGTTCTATCTCCTTATTTATTTACCTTGTCTGCCTTATCTATTTATCTTCGATATGTTTTATGACGGCGTTGCGTTCAGCCATTCACCCCAAGGAAGAAGATCGATTCTTTCAAAGTAATCATGAGTGTTTGTACAACAGCTGGCCATGTTAGAGTTGGCTTAGGGAAGGTTTTCATTTCTAGAAGGTTCGGAAACCAGCTCATTTCACTGAATGGTTTACATTGACGACTTTATTTAAGAAAATAATGAATAAGCTGTTCACTGTGGGAAAGCAATTTAAAAGTTCTCAGCTCGAACTGGGAATATATGTGTCCATCTCAGATGATTGAGGTTACTGAGGTTTTGTATTTTTTTAAGTTAGGAGACACTTACCTTCCTGGTGAGCAAGTGGTCATCATATGAAACCAGACATCTAGTTTGGATCATATATCCCTGCCAGTTTATAACTAGAAATTCTGTCTTAATACCCCCATTTCCATAGATATGGCCCATTTACCACTGCCCATTTCAAAAGGTTCACTGGTCTCTACCAACAGTGGCATTTTTTGATTTTGCATTCATATATCCTTATATTTTTGAGGGTCCAACGACTTGGCCAAGAGTGCATGTGTTCTGAATCTGGGAGTAGAGTAAGGCTAGGTTCACACCTGTAGTAAAGTATCTTACAGGCTGTCTCGGCAGAGTAACAGCCTGCCGGAGTTCACCGGATCCGGACTGGCCGGATACCACTGCGTTCACCGCCGCAGCCTATTGACTATAATGGTATCTGGCAGTAATCTGCCTGGCTTCCAGCATAAGCACCGTGATTTGTCTGGACAAAACTTGGTGCTCACTAGAAACCCGCCAGATCCCTTGCCGAATCCCATTATAGTCAATGGTCTCCGGCAGTGCACTGCCCTATCCAGCTATGTTGGATACCTTAAGTAGCCTAAACCATTGGCAGACAACTCTTATGATGGCTTATCCCCATGAGAACACAAGGATCAGCCATGTTAAAATCAAACAGCCCAATTCTTCTTTCCCCAACATCTTGCCATTATGGGAAAGTTGGGACACCCCTATTCAATGGTTGGCTGGTCCTGCTGAAATTAGCAGGTTTGGTGGACATTAATCGAATATGTGTAGCCACCTTTAAATGGGTTTTCTGGGACTTCTGTTGGTCATCAATATCTGATCAGTGGGGGTTCAACAACTGGCACGCCTGCTGATCATCTAAGCAAGCACAGAACCGTACATTGTGTAGTGGCTGTGCTTGGTATTGTAGCTCAGACCCATTCACTTAAAAGGGGCTAAGCTGCAACTAGGCCATGCATCCGATGAACATGACGTCATTGGCCTAGGAGGAGTCCAGGCCTCCTCAAAAATCTGATCTGCAGGGTGTCGGGAGTCGGAACCCAACTAATATGATATTGATGACCTATACTGAGGATAGGCCATCAATATATGAATCCCAGAAAACCCCTTTAACGGCATGACAAATGGTCACATGTTGCACCATGGCCAGTGAATGGCTGCAGCCAATTTGAATCTGATGTTTTCAGTTAAGAGGTCCGGCAGAGCATCGCGGGTCAGGTGGAGAAGGAGGGGGGAGCCAGCACTAGGAAGCAGGTAGGTAAGCTTCCCTTTACAGGTCCGGACAAATGAGGGGGTTTGCCAAACTCCCCCATTCGTGCACAACCCCTTTAAGGTTTCTGTACACATTAGACAGAACTCGGCCAAACCTAGGATCATCTTACTTTTACGACACAGGACAAAGGAAAGAAGAGCTGGGCATGTTGGAGGTTCAATATGCCCAATGCCGTGTTAATATAAATTTTAGCTTGGCCAAACGTGCATGTTTATTTCAATAGGATGAGGAGATACCGATACCCCTTTAGCAACACTTATCTTCTGGTGGATCAAAGGTTTATTGGCATCTGAAATTTGTGGTAGAAAGTCAGCTGATGCTGCCGAAATTAGTGTTTTTGGCCACATTTTTTCCAATGCGTATGACTGTGAAAAATATAATTAAAGGGGTGTTTGCACTTAACTCGCCCTTTCTCAGTATTGTAGGATTCCCTGCAGTCAGACCCCAATCATTCAGAATGTTATGAAATATCCTATTAGAATAACATTGCCTTCAATGGTGAGAAAACCCCCTTAAGGCAGTGTTATGATGTTGATCTGCTTCACAAGTAATGGGTTCAGGTTATTTATCTTTTCAAAATGTAATTTACTGTGTGTTCCTTATAGTAACACACAGTGCATACCATATACATATGAAGCAGCCCAGCCGTAAACAATCTACACATGGGAAAAAGAACAAAATAAACAAAGCGAGGCAATTAATGCAGATAAACATATATAGCACCTTGTGATGTAGCACCTGTTAGTGCACACTCATGTAAATCCTCACCAGTTAAACTGGAATAGTTAACAGCACCTGGAGACCATTGCTCTGGGACCCCGGAAAATAGCAGCTTGTATACAAAATAATATGAAGACTGCACTGTACACTGTTATTAACAGGATCACAAGTAATAAAAAGTGGAGGGGAAGAAAATGGATAAGAATAGGAGGGTGTGGAGCTTGGAATATTTAGAACAGTGATTCCCAATGTGGGACTCATCAGTGGTGGTAAAACAACCCCCAGCATGCCCCGACTGCTGCAGACTATATAGCACTGACATATTCCGCAGCGCTTTACAGACTTTAGCATCACACTGTCCCCAGGAGCTCAAAATCTAAGGTCCCTATCGGTATGTCTTTGGAGTGTGGGAGCAAACCCACACAAACACGGGGAGAACATACAAACTCCATGCAGACGTTATCCTTGGTCAGATTCAAACCCAGGACCCCAGCGCTGCACGGCACCAGTGCTAACCACTGACCCACCATGGTGCCCCTAACACCTCTTGCTCCAATTGCTCCACTCATGTCATATATCACCACCAAGAGCCATTTGGATCTTACTGGCATTACATAGGACAAGCAGATGGTACATGAACCAGTCAGATATCTGCCGAAATATGATGGTTCTTAAGTTGACCATAGACCTAGAATAGATTTTGCCGGAATGTCCCATCAATTTCAAATACACCCGTTGAGTCTATGGAGGGTCAGAGATGAGCGACGGCTAGGCATGTAAGGCTCTGTTCACATCTGTGTTGTGGTTTCTGATATAAATGGAAACCTCAGTGCAATGCCAGGTTCATCACATAATGTACACCAACGGCACCCAATGGACCCTATAGACTTCTAATAGGGGTCGAAATCCATTACGAAGTCTGTCAGTTTGACAGGACAAAAGGCACTACATGCTGCACTATTCTTACCATTGAACATAATGGAATCTGTGACAGAGCCTTTGAGACCCAGCGCCTCCATGAATTACACACTCAACACACTGAGTCAATGGGCATCATGCAATGTTTTATTTCCCCTGTGGTGGCGCTGCAGGGAAATTGAAGACTTTCTTAAGACTGACTTCTCGAGATCAGAGCTACGAAGAGTCTCACTCTCTCACTCTCTCACTCTCTCACTCTCTCACTCTCTCACTCTCACTCTCTCATCTCTATGACCCAGCACCTGCATGATTTCCCCCTGTGGTGGCGCTGCAGGGAAATTGAAGACTTTCTTAAGACTGATCGCTGGAGATCACTGCAATGGGTCAAACTTGGAATAGCATAATTTAAGGAAATTTAAACAGTAGAGGTCTTCTTTTATGACCTATTGCTGTATTTTTTTTTGTAAGATACAATGTTGCCATCCAAAAAAAACAACGTGTTATGATGTATTCTTCCCGAGAAGGTATAAGCTTTCCGCTTGCAAAATCTTTTCTGGCAATTTCTTCACAATGCATCTTATTTGTGTGAATTCCCCAGTCTCAGCCCGGCTGGAGGACTTATGGGAAATGTTATTTTGTTTTTGTTTGCAACGGGCCTTGTTGTTTTGATTTTGTCTGAGTTGTATGGAAAAACAGTACGTCATCTGGCGTGGGTGTTCTGTCTGTTGGCCATTTGGCCATCGTATCAATATTTCCCATGCTCGTTACAAGATGACAGGACAGCCGGAGTGGCACTCTCTGACCCTCCACTTCTTCCACTGACTACAAGGGAGACGGAGACTTAGCAGATCGGCCTGTTTTGATGCCAGTCACAGAGACACTTTCCCTCTGCTGTGGTGATGAAGCTATTTAAACAAAGGTCAGATTAGAGCATATATCAGTTTCTGTAATAAACTTCGGGGGGGATTACGTTACACATTTTGCATACAGTTGGGAGAACCTGTAATTTGAGTCATGAAATCCATAAAATGGCAATAAACAATTTTAATATCATTGGCATGATTAGTTTATGATAGGTCTACCTTGCTTTTGAGACAACGGGTAACATAAGCTTAAATCATTAAATGTCTTTTAATTAAAAAATGATTTAAAATGCATTTGCCGACTAGAAGACAGAATCTGATATTTCACACTTTACTGTGGTGTCTGCAGGAATGAAACGTGGAGCTGGCCCTCTCTAAAAACCCTATGCGAGGTGACGCAAAACTTCTGCGTGGAGTAAGAAGACTTTGACCATGCAACCTTTTACTTCATAGGTCTTGACATAAGAAATTTAAATTTACCTCCATATTTAAAGGGTTTTCTGGGAGCTAAAAATTGATGGCCCATTCTTACGATCTCCATGTATCAGCACAATGAAGGACTGACACAGCCAAACATCAGGCGCAGTACCAGTGGTAGAACAATTGGAATGCTATGGCCATAAACATACATGGTGGAGCGCCCTTTAATAGAAGTAGGGTTCTTCCTTTAAAGGGGTAGACCACTTTCTGGTTACTGATGACCAATTTGTTTGTGAGATGACGATCTGGCACTTACTAATATAGTCTTTCTTTACATTCTGCACCATTTTCTATATTTTATAAGATATGCTCCCTTGTTTACAAAGTATTTTGTGCTGTCCACATAGAGGGCCTCTCCATAAGATGGTCGCTGATGTAAGGTCTTGTGACCAGGCAAATCAACTCCATGTGATGTCTCCTCCATTCAGACAATCTGCACCTGCACTAAACTCCCAACAGAACAAGTAAGTACAGATGGCAGATGCACTGTATTTGAATGGAGGAGACATCACGTGGAGGTGATTTGCCTAGTCACATGACCCTCCATCAGCGGCCTTTTTATGGACAGAACCTCTGTTTAGGCAACACAAAATACTTTGTAAACACGGAAGCATATCTCACAAACACATCGGTCATCAGTAACCAGAAAGTGGACTACCCCTTTCAGGGGGTTTAGCTTTAGCTCTTTTTTTTCCAATTTTGTTGATGGAAGGGATCATACAAACTAGGGATCGACTGATTATCCTAGTTACCGATATTATTGGCCGATATTCATTATTTTTAAAGTTATCGGCATCTAACCTTGCCGATAATGCGTCCAGTGCGCTGTCACAGAACATGAACGTGCTGCTGTCAGCGTGCTCATCTTCCCTCAGCAGCAAAGGGGAGAAGCAGTCCCTCTCTCCCTCCCCCTGTGCCCCGCTGTCAATGAGGAGAGACGGGTGGAGGAGGGGCGGGCGCACTGCGCCACCAATGAGAATTAACGTCTTATACAAATACAGGAGGTGGAGCCCAGCCTATATGACAGGAAGCTGCGATCAGCGGCACCTGAGGGGTTAACTGCTGCCGCTGATCGCAGCTCCCTGTCAGAGGCAGGGTGCCGGCTATGTGATTCTGCGCCGACACACCCGCCTCCTGTATTAAACGTTAATTATCATTGTTGGCGCAGTGCGCCCGCCCCAGTATTAAAAACATTGGTGGCGCAGTGCGCCCTCCACCCCACCCCCCATTATTAAAATCATTAGTGGTGCAGTGCGCCCCCCCAACCCCCCCGTATTAAAATCACTTGTGGCAGTGGCCACAGGGTCCCCTTCCTCTTCAAGTATAATCCTGGGGCTCCGATCAGTTACCATGGCAGCCAGGACGCTACTGAAGCCCTCCATGGTAAGCTCGCTGCTGCCGTGTGCACAGAGCACAGGGCAGCATGGAGAGTGCGAGGTCCTATTCACCCTGATAGAGCTCTATTAGTGTGAATAGGACAAGGGATTAAAAGATCCCAGGTTCTAGCCGCTAAGGGGGGAAATATTTTTTAAATAAAAAGTTTAAAAAAAAAACACACCAAAATATTAAGTATAAATCACCCCCTTTCACAATTTTACATATAGAATATATAAACAATAAATAAACATATCACATATCACCACGTCCGAAAAGTCCAAACTATTAAAATATTTTTTTTAAAAACAATCTCCTATGTGGTGAACTCTGTAACAGAAATTTTTTATTAATTTTTTTTCAAAAATGAAAAATGCACAGTATATCGATATAAGTTATCGGCCTGAATGTTCACAGGTTATTGGTATCTGCTCTAAAAAATCTATATCGATCGATCCCTAATACAAACCATTGGTTATGGCACCTTGCATTGTTACAGTTGTCCAGTTCAATGATGTATTTATTTCCCTTGTAAAAAAAAAAAATCTGGAGAACGTGCTTCTTGTATTACCACCCCTGCCCTAAATCTGTTTTGACCACACTTTTCCATGGATTAATTTCAAACTCCCTTTATACTGTATAGATGACCACAAACATGACTCAAAAGTCAAGATCGACTTTCCTATTGCTTTTCACAGATGTCTAAACCCAGCTTCATCTGACTGCCAGAGACTCTGTATTAAATGTTAACTCCATGTATATGAAGTCACATCCAGACAGAGGGTTTAGGTAGATTATGTTGTATTACTATGCGCATGCTGATAATGATCAGAATTCTTCCAGGAGTGTTGGCTACAAGCAAAGTAGTATCACTTGAAGTCTTCACATTGTTCTTGTCTGGCAGTGGTTTCCAACCTGTGGATCTTCAGCTATTGTGGAACCAAGTGCTGTCAGAGCATTCTAGAAATTGTAGTTCTGCAAGGGCAGGAGACCCACAGGTTGGAGACAACTGCTTCATAGTAATATTAATAAGCATGCCACATGTAGACTAAAACCCTAATGACTCACTCGACACACACAGCATTCACAAGTCCGCATCTTCACAATAGGACAGTTGTACCACATAGGTTCCTGAGGTTCTATTCTGGGAAATAAAGCTTCACTTGTGGTTTATGGGATATTTGCTGTCTATGCTTTATGACCTTAGTTGGCCATTCATGAGACTTTCTTTAAGGCAGAACCCTACTTATATTAAAGGGGGCTCCACCACGTATGTTTGTGGCCATAGCATTCAAATGGTTCTACTACTGGGACTTAGCCTGATCGTGAGAATAGGGGTGACCAGATCCTTTCAAGTGAAGAAGTTGCTTGTTGACTTAAGCGGGAAGTTACTTCCCATGCATGGTCATGTTTTTGCTGAGAACCACCATGCCTGGTCTGACTACTTGGGTCCCCAATGATCAGACATTTATGGAAGATCTAGACAAAATGTAATAAACGTATATGGTGGAAAATCTTTCTTAAACGTTTGTTGTTGTGGATTTCCATGTGGCCAATTTCTAGTGTTGTACGGTACCCAAAAAGTGGATGAGGTTATAAGAAATCCCCCAGGCTGTGTAAAAGTATCTGCAACATAAACTGATTCATGAAGTTTTTGGTACATTGGTAAATTTTGGTTCCTGTCGATCTATGGCAAAATGTACTTTATATCTCACATGGACGTACCCATAGGGTGGTATCATACAAAAGTTTTTATGGAAGTTCTATGCAATTTTTGACCCAAAGCCAGAAAGGAGTTGTAAGGGAATGGGAAATGTCAAGAAAAGTCTAGTAGTTTTCCTTTCTGCAGTATCCACTTCTGACTCAAACAAGTGCCACAAAATGCGGTGTGTGACTCCATGTCCCATGAAAAATATTCTATATATTTCAAACCAGCCCCTGGATCTGAATACTTTAATAGTCAAATGTAATTAAAATTTAGCATAGTCACTGTTATTCAATAAAATGTATCTGTATAGCACCACCTGCTGTTTGTTCTTTTCCTTGTTTCTCTGTCCACCTTGGTAACATTGCTTGGGTGGTCGCACATGCTCAGTTCTATCCTTCATCTGCCACCAGCTGTATCTACAGTTAGAAGCTGTGACAGCTATAAGGAGATATCTGCAGCAGAAAGGACACATCCCCTGAGCTGTCATAGGGAGAGAGCTGTATCAGAAGGGACACACCCTGTGGGCTGTGATAGTGAAAGAGCTGCGATAGAAAGGACATGCCCTCAGAGCTGTGATAGGGGAGAGCTGCAGCAGAAGGACACTCCTCCCTTGAAAAAGGACTCGCCCCCTGAGGTGCCAGCTTGAAATAAATCTAGCAGAGCAACTGGGGCAATCTCTGGATCCATGTGAGGTACAGGGCTGGTTCTAGCTGTGTTAGAAAGAGATTGCCATGTACTATATGATGTCTGATTTCATTTTTTACATAATCATTGCATAACCCCTTTAAGTAGTCAGCTTGTTCCTTTTTTGGTGGGGTGACTCCTAAATGCCGTAAGCCAAGAGGAAATTTTCCTTTAAGAACAAAAAGGTTCTCAAAAACGTCCCTGCCCTTGTGCCCATTAGGCAAATCTCACGCTACGTTTTGCAATGACTACTCGGCGTATGTTCTGATGAAGCCCCCTGCTCATGCACCAAACGTATCCATCAGCAGACGGAGGACAAACAGTGTCCTTGTTGGCCTCCATTGGATTGGTATACCATTTATTTTTATTTTTTTCCACAATGGAAGCTTATGGCATCAGATGCCACTGTATGTCTACTGACATCTGTCGGTGGTATACTGTATGTTGGAAAATGCCGCCAGTAGTCTCCTGTAGTCTGCAAATAAGACCGAATCTGAATCTACTATCATAAGTCACCTGCCTACAGACCGCCACGGGGACTGTGGCAGATTTTCCCTTCTTTTGGCAGCCCTACTGTATATTGCAATATTAGCATTACATAGAGCAATGGTCATTTAGGGAACTGTCTGATATTTAATGCTAAATAGCGCCAACATCCACACGCATTCCTTCCCAAGAAATGCATTCTTCAATTCAATCAGAACGGAGGCACAAGGCACCAAACACCTCTCAAGAAGAGGTTTGGTTATTGCATCATCTCACCCATAGGACTGCAGATGATGGATCTGAGTCTACGCTATTGCTATGTTTATTGTATGAACGTCGTCGAGATTCTTTGTCTCGGAGCCGGGGATTTGGCATTTGGCGAGAAGGTGAAAAAAAATAAAAAAAATAATCCAGTCTGTTCTCGTGCAGCTTGTCAGCGAGGTCCAGCACGACTTATCCATTTCTGTCCTGTCTTTATCGTTTTGCTGACTTCCACATAATAACATCTTCATCTGAGATTGCCGTGGCACTGGGGAACTGCGTTTGTTGATCAAATTTGGCCGGATAACACTGTGATCCCGTCGTATCCCGAAGTGCAGAGACGTCCCTGGAATACGGATGCGGCGAGCTGGCCTCTTGATTGATTGATTCAGGCTGTCACAGAACAAGATAACTGGATCAGTAAATACCCCAGTGCACGCCAGCATCATCCGTACAATCAAAAAGTGAGGGCATGGCGGGGTTGGCGAGCGCAGAGGCATGATGGGAATATATACATTTCAGAACGATAAGGAGGACGAGTGTGTGTTTGTGTGTGGTTTCCCTGTGGCAGCGAGATAAGGGGGGAAGTTTTATACACTCCGAGCTTTATTCGGAGTAAAATAAATAAAGGTTTTACAATGTCGTTTTATTAGTGAGCGCTGTGCGGTTCGGAGATTAAATGCAGTAGTCTGAGGCCGACTTATACAAGAGGAGAAAAGTTCAAGTCAAACAAGATACAGTCTTACACATTCTGAAGTTTCTGGAAGGATCGGAATGGACTCGTCCTGTAAAGTGTATCCGTATAGTGCGGGTCGGACGCAACCTCGTGAATGGCTGCGGTTTTCTTGACGTCAAACGTATCTGAATCCAGATAGATTCCGTTAAAGGCAATAACTATCGTGGCTCCATTGGAAAAAGAAGCCATGGTGCCAGTCTGAACAGAGCGTTAAAGGGGTATTCCCGTCTGAGACATTGATGGCATATCGCTAGGATATGCCATCAGTGTCGGATAGGTGCGTAGCAGTGTCACCAGGGGCGTAGCTATAGGGGGTGCAGAGGTAGCAGTCGCTACCAGGCCCAGGAGCCTAAGGAGGCCCAAAGACCCTTGTGCCATATAAGAAGACACCAGTATTATAGAAAGTGCGTGCTGGTCAAGTTACGCCTCGGACTGGAGGGAAGGGATTATGTCAAGAATTTGGCATTGGGATGGGGGGGGGTGCTGTTTTAATTTTTGCCTCAGGCAGCAAGAAGGCTATGGCCCCTTTCACACGGGCGAGTTTTCCATGCGGTGCAATGCGTGAGGTGAACGCATTGCACCCGCACTGAATCCGGACCCATTCACTTCAATGGGGCTGTTCAGATGAGCGGTGATTTTCCCGCATCACTTGTGCGTTGCATGAAAATCGCAGCATGCTCTATATTCTAACGCAAAATACAAATGCAATAGCACTCTGCAACCAGCATTGTGCTGACTGAATCACCCATATGTTCTATATTCAGCGTTTTTCACGCAACGCAGGCCCCATAGAAATGAATGGGGCTGCGTGAAAATCGCAAGCATCCGCAAGCAAGTGTGGATGCGGTGCGATTTTCACGCATGGTTGCTAGGAGACGATGTAAGTGAATTGACAAAAGTCAATTCACTGTATTATTTTCACTTTTAACATGGTTATAAGGGAAAATAGCATTCTTAATACAGAATGCTTACAAAAATGTGGCTTTAGGGGTTAAAAATTTTTTAATAATTAACTTACCTCATCCTGTTGTGGTTTTAAAGCCATTTTGAACTATACGCTTTATCTGAATGGTATCCTTGGCATTGTGGCAGTGTGGTATCCTTGGCATTCGCGTTTGACTTCAACTCCAGCACCCATAAGTTTTTTGGGCGCAGGCAGGAACCCAGGCTGCAGCCAAGCTCCCGTTTACTGGTCAGGATATACACCAGCAAGAGCCTATACAGCCGTTGTGACCATCTCACAGCAACCTCTGGTAAGCAAATTTTATACGCATATGCATTAATATTGTCAGCAGTACCACACATGAGGCGCTGTCCTCTCTCTCTTCTTTTCTCTCTTCTTGCTCATCCTTTTGTTCACGTAGCAGGTATCATCTTATTTCTTCTTCTTTCAGGACCTGCCGAAGGACCTTTTGATGACGTAATCGCGCTCACCACGTGGTGAGTGTGGTGACGTCAGCGCATATCCCAACGATATGCTATCAGTGTCCGAGATGGGCAAAACCCTTTAAGGGTCCATGTCCGCAAAATGGGTCCGCACCCGTTCCGCAATTTTGCGGGACAGGTGCGAAGCCATTCATTTTCAATGGGGTCAGAATGTGCTGTTCGCGTCCGCATTTGCAGATCTGCAAATTGTGGATCCGCACTTCCGTTCTGCAAACAAATAGAACATGTCCTATTCTTGTCCGCAATTGCGGACAAGAAAAGGAATTTTCTATGAGAGTGCCGGCGATGTGCGGTCCGCAAAATGCGGAACGCACATTTCCGATGTCCGTATTTTGCGGCTCTTCAAAACGCATACTGACGTGTGAATGGACCCTTACAAGTCATCAGGATTTAGGCCCTCAAACTGCCACCAATCTGTTATCCAGGATGGTGACAGTTTCACAATGATCTGAGTGATTAGGCAAAAAAGCTATGAGGAAGGACGATTGTTGGGCCAAAATGCATTAGCCGTGAAGTACCTATTGAATTGAATTGAATCAGAGCCCCACCGATCGCTAGAACAAGGAGAGAGAAGCTCTTGCACTTTCTTGCACTATCGCACTTTCTCTCCTCACTGCAAGAGAGGAAGGAAGACAAACTCATTAGAAGTATAAGGAACCCATCATGATTCGATCCCCTGAAGTGAGGAGAGAGAGCGCGATATGGGAGCACTTCTCTCCCCTCGTCTAAAGGGGTTGTCTCACTTCAGCAAGTGGCATTTATCATGTAGACAAATTTAATTCAAGGCACTTTAGTAGGGATTGTCGACCAGTTGCGGACTTGCTGCTTAGGGCTTAGGCCGAGAAAACAGGTTAGGTTCAGTCAGGGCTCACTGTGTGTTCTTCTGCCTATTGCACTGATAAAACCTCTTTAATATACCGCACCATTGTGCACTTGTCTCTCTCTGTAGCCAAAACTCTATATTGGAAGGTTAGTGTTCCTTTAAAATAAAATGGCCTCATCATCTAGCGCCAGTGGAAAAATCCCTCTCAGTGTCTTACGGGTATAACAACAATCATCTGAGATCTGCTACATAAAGCAGGATTTCAAATGTCCCGTGTCTTTCCTGACAATTCTTTCCCCTCCCGATTTTCTGCTCTGTGGGACTTATTTTCTTTGGCTCCTCGTGTTTGACAAGACTGACATATTTATGTATACGTTTGGTATTTAGCCTGGAATTTTACACGTAGGAATGATGGACTAAACAGAAAACATCTATGGCGCACCCCCCTCCCCCCTTCTCTGTTTCGTTGTCTTGAGATGTGAGGTTTCATATCCTAGACAAGTCTGAACACATCCACCTCGTGCATGACCACCCAAATTAATAAGTAGCAAAATTCCTTGATGGTTCTTTGGAGATTGGATGCTAGGCAGCGGCATTCCCGGTGCACGGGAGTTAATAACATTTGCGCTGTTTGAGGAATGCTTATATACAGTAGTCTGTTTGTCCTGTGTTTCCACTACCTGATTCTCAGCCAAAAAAGCAATTGTCTGCTACATATTACAGACAGATGCTCGAGAAGGGGGAAGAATGGATTGCTGAATACACGAGGCAACATAGAAGCTTCTTGGCTCCTTTTCCGTATACTGAGCGTGTACAAAAATAACCCACCCCCCTCCTGCCCTTTATCTTCCCGTAAACAATAATTGTCTAGATTGTGTTTGGCAAGGTTTGTCTAAAGGTGCCCGTACACCTTAAATTCATGTCGGCCAAACTTGCCGATTTTGCCACCCATCTAATGTATAGGAGGAACCTCCCAACTCTCTTGAAGGATTGGCCAGTTGGATCTCAACATGCAGGGTTCTTTAGTTTGTCAGTGGCTTACTGCCCTCTCCCCAGGCAAACTGAGTGTGCACCTGCATAAGGGGGGTCGAGAAAGATAGCTGCTCACCACCTTCTAAAATGTATGGCCAGATTTAGTATTGAATGCAAGGGTGTACATAGAGGTCAGTGGGCCCAGTAGCAAAGATTAAAATGTAGCCTTCTAGTGCTGGTTGAAGGATTGCCCATTTTGGATAATTCTTACTTGTTAGAAGAGTCACTTGACAATAAGCTGATCACTAGGTGTTCTCTAGCTGGTAGGTAATAGCTCAAGCATTTTTGGGTCAGGCTTAGGGGACTATATTGGATATCTAAGGTGGGCCATACGCATCAGATAGCTGTCCATCCACCACTCTTTTGGCCAACAGCCACCACTCACGTTCCCCTCATACTCGTGCTTTCTCAGCTCGGGCAATATATAATGTGAACTCAGTAGGCAGAGGGTGGAAAATGCTGTCCGAAACCTCCGACACAATGGTTTATGTCCCTGAGAATGAAAGGATCAAGCAGATGAAATCCAACTGCCCGATCCTTATCTCACCTGACATCTGCCATCAGGGGAGATTCAGGATGCTCCATCAAAAACAGTGGGTTTGGTAGACCTATATCTAATGTGTATGGCCAGCTTAAGGGGATTTTCTGGAATTTTAGATAGATTTACACGGGCTGAGCAACAGCCGATTGACGGGAAGGACAATTGGCTGCTTGTTTAGTGGAGGTGAAGAGCTGCTTTCATGCAGCGATCACCTCCACAGTATGAGGACGACTGGGTAGTTTTCAGTTCTAGCACATGGCAGCTCAGCTCCCAATCGCTCAGCTCCTGTTCACCCCACCGTGGCCATTATATAGTAGATGGGACTAGTAGTGTAAATAGAGAAGTAAGGGCCCCATAGCAAGGATCAAACCAGGCCCCCCACACAAGACAGAAGGGTTTCCGCCTAAACCCCTTTCAATGACCCTTGGGCCATTTTTCCACTGCCTCGTTTGCTAAAAGTTGTTTCTTTAGTGGGTAGAGTCCTGACCAAGTTTTCACCTCCAGTAGAAGAGGAGATAATCCCAACTAAGACTGGGCCCCCTATTGCCCTGGGCCCCATAGCAGTCGCATGGTCTGACTGCCGCTATGATAGTTACGCCCCTGGATGGGACCTTGTGCATCGAGTTCCATCTACTGTATGGTTTCATTTTCTGAAACTGCTTATCGGTGAAGGTGCCAAGTGTTGGACCCCCACCATTCTGATACAGAGGGTAGGCCATCAATATCTAAATCCCAGGGAAAAAAAATACTTTAAAGGACACCCTAATAAATAACCTTGATTGGAGGAACATTTGGAAGTGCAGTTATCCTATGTCTGTGATCACCAATTACTATTGAATGTATTGCCTGTACACGCGTCATCTATGAAGCACGCCCTTTCCCCTATCACAAATACACCGTCATTTTATATTCTGCTCTTTTTCAAGATTTAGAACCTCAGCTTGTACAAACACCTCGCTGTCCTTCCCGATTTTTACAACGGGTCAAGGGTAACAAAATACTGTGGAGGGCAGGGTTCTTTTAGCAAAGCTAAACAGATTTCTTGTCTCCATATCTGGCTTTGTTTACCTTGAAATGACAATTTGGTATTGCATTAAAATGAACTACAAAAGTTCAGGAGTGCAGACAGTGGAAAATGAAAATGGTTCGTCCCGGCTGCAGCGGCGAGGAAATGAAGTGCGTTGGTCGAAAAACGTCTGGTCATTAGAAAGGAAGCTTAGAGCACGGGAAGTGAATGGAAAAAAAACACAAAAACATCAACTATTTGTTATTAATTGGCCTTTTGAGGAATGTTTTTCAGCACTGTTAGCCATCAGAAGAATATCTCTTCTTAATGATGAGAAAGCCAAGACTTGGGGTCGGCGGTATGGTGTAGACATGGAGCCATAGTCTGAGCTCGGGCTGTCGGCTCCTCTCTACCGGATGTGTTAGCTTCTAATTAGCGCTATATTAATTAACGCTGCAGTGCTATGTTTCACATGCAAATTAAAGGGTTAAAGTGTAAGGTCTGTAACCTTTTTTCTCTTGTTTGCAAAGCAAGTGACGTTTTGCCATCTCTGGGTCATAACTGGTAACACTCTCTGTGTGAAAATATAATATTAACTGTTATCTCTCCTTCTCTGTATTCACAAATGTCGGGCCAATAATGAGCGCTGATCAACGATATGCAAGTCGAATGGTGCTTGTTTTCACATGGGGCGATGCAAAGGGAATGGGGGATGAACAATCGCTATTACGATCATTCATCCCCCAGATTTGCCTGTTGTTGGCCTTACCTCCTGTTTCCACGGGGCGCTGTGCTGCATTAAGGATTTGATTACCTGAGAAACAAGAATTTGTACGTTTGTCAGGTAATCGGCGGCATCTTTGCACAGGCTAATTATCGGGAGTGAGCATCGGTACTGCACAAATGTTCATTCCCAATAATTGTGCCGATCCTCAGTGGGTGTAAAAGGGCACAAAGTAGTAGTTACCTTAGAGGCATAAAATGGGCACAAAAGGACGTGAATGTAGAAGGTGCAGGGGGGGGGGGGCTCTTCATCATTGTGTTCATCATCCTTGTATTATGATGCTGCGGTTATTGTCTGTGCTATGACATCACTGTGCTGCTCACCCATTAGCTGTGACATCATAATGTTTATTATCTTTGTTCTGGGACATTTTCTCTGAGGCATTATTTACATACTGACGTCATATATGTTTGTTATCGTTGTTGCTGTGACATCACTGTGTGCATTATTTCCATACTGTGACATCCCTGTGTGCAAAAAAATCCTTTTTCCTCAGACTTCAATTTGTTTTCTGTGTATTATAACAGTGATTTCCCTTGTGCAGATATAACACCTATTGTCTGTCACATCTTTTTTTTGGTTAGAGTTCCCCAAATAGGGGCATAGGAGTGGGATTTCAAAAGAATGGGGTGGGGGGACCCGTCCAAAATTTTGCTGTGGGGCCCAGTAATTTCTAGTTACGCCACTGTCCTCAATGATAAGCTGACCATAGAGTGTACCGTTAATGGTTCCCTGAGCAATCAGCTATGATCTATGGAGGAACTCAACAGCAAGTGTTCACTTGTCCTACAGCGCCACCACAGCTGAAATTAAGCACTACAAAGTGACCATTGAATCAATCATCTGTCTCTATAATGTACAGACTTTCTGGGTCCTCCAGTTCTTTGCACCAACAGGCAGGGACTGATTGGCCATAGACTGGGCCGTCGCCCAGTGGGCTTCCCAAGTCCTTCTATCTGCCGCTGACCAGGTACATAACAAGCTCTCAAGGGTAATTAACACTGTGAGAATCGGATACTCATGGTCCCAGCCAGTGACTGCACATGTCCTCCTAAATTCAACTGCTGGGGAAATATATTGTGCTGCACTGTCTGTGGTACATAGTTCTGTTGGGACCGTATTGCTGAACCTGTATGTTGACACCTTCTGTCAATTTGGACCTGCCTACAACATGGGGCCACTTTTTTTATTTTTTTTCAGGGCCACTTTAAGTTCCCATTCCCCCCTCCCAACAGGAACCCACATCACACCGCGTTACCTCTGAATTTCTTAGTAGAGTATCTGAAGTTATTTTTCAAATAAAGACATCCCCTTAAAACTAAATTTTTCAGTAAAATCTTCCAAAACATCTATGGTCCTATAAGGCTTCATTCACACGTCCGCAAATGGGTCCACATCCGTTCTGCGGACCCATTCATTCTCTATGGGGACGGAATGGATGCGGACAGCATACAGTGTGCTGTCCGCATCGGTGTTTTTCCGGAGCGCGCCGCCGATCTTCCGGTCCGCGGCTCCAGAAAAAAATAGAACATGTCCTACTCTCGTCCGCTTGCGGACAAGAATAGGCATTTCTATAAGGGGTGCCGGCCGGGTGTATTGCGGATCCGCAAAGTGCGGATCCTAGGGTGACCACATTTCTTAACTGCCATTCAGGGACACTTACTTTCACAAGTGCATTTCGTCAAACTTATACTTGAGACTGGCACAAACTTATCTGCCTGTGCATTTTTCAGTATTTCTGCACACATTAACTGGCTACTGTGCTGCCCTAAACCCAAAGAAGAGGCAGACATCATTATTCATTGCAAAGTTAGGCCTCATGCACACGACCGTTGTTGTGTTCCGTGTCCGTTGTTCCGTTTTCCGTGATTTTCTGCAGACCCATTGACTTTCAATGGGTCCGTTGAAAACTCGGCTAATGCACCGTTTGTCATCCGCGTCCGTGATCCGTGGTTCCAGTCCGTCAAAAAAATATAACCTGTCCTATTTTTTTCACGGAAAACGGTTCGCGGACCCATTCAAGTCAATGGGACCGTGAAAAAACGCGGAGGCACACAAGATTGTCATCCGCGCGTTTGCGTCCGTTTTTTTCCTATCATTTGCATGGCAAACTTGACTTAGACTTTTTTTTACTTTCCTTCATGTCTGGTGACGTGAAACAAAAACTGAAACGGATCACAGAACAACGGAACCCCATTTTGCGGAACGGTTGTGTGCATGAGGCCTTAAATTTACATTTTGTCCTCTTTAATGCTGATAACGACCGCAGAGTTACAGGCACAGTAGAGATCCCGGCCAGGCCGACGTCAAGTGAGTCTAAGATCACGCGGTCGCGGTCACGCTACTTGGCCGCACAGCAAGGCAGGGGAGGAGCCACACACACACAGGACAGTACTATGCGATGCCGATCTGATTCGGCGATCTCATAGTATAAAGAAGTGACTGTCACAGCAGCGGTCGGCGGCTCAGGTCATTCCGGGACACTGCATTGTCCCGGAATGAGGGTGACCGGGACCCGGGACAGACTCTCCAAATGCGGGACTGTCCCGGGCGATCCGGGACACGTGGTCACCCTAGCGGATCCGCAATACAACTACGGACGTGTGAATGGACCCTAAGGCTACATTTTGGGCCCCTGGAATCTGGCCCTTGCTCAAATTGTGCTGGTTATGAGATAAGCGCACCATTTAGCCCGCTCGTGTAAAAATTTCCTTTGCTTTTATTCACGCAGCATTGGCGTACGCCGTGACAGCAGTAGGGACCACGCTACCTACCTGCAATCAGCCAAAAATCGTGACTGGGAAGGGGGGAGAGAATTGCCTTTGTGCTGAACCTTTCTCCATGACAAAACAAGCTGAATATTTGCTGGATCAGGGAAAACGTCGTCCATACCTTCGCGCTAAATAATTGGAATTATGAGACAATGAAATGGATGAGCATTTCTTAATAAAACGTAGGTGATAATTGGTTTGAATTTCCATAAATAACCCAGTATAATAAGGGCGCCCCTTACTCCCCCCCTCCGGAATATACTGAACCGGCATTTTAACTTTCTCGAAAGCTTTGTGTAGCTTCAGCCGAGGGAATCTGTTGTAGGTTGTGCACATCTTTCTTAACTTATTGCAGAGGCAGTCTTCCCACTCTTAATGAGGGTAATTTGACTTGCTTGAGGGATTACAGTTCTTAAGAATTAATGCAGCTATCCAATTCAAAGATTTAAAGAGATCTGAGATTTTTCACAGGTCGTATGCGAGTGAATGTGCTCCTATCACATAGCAGCTAATGGACTTGAACAGCAGACTGTCATTTACTCTTCTCTCAGTCTATAGCACGTTTGCCCTTGATGGCAAAGCCTACTTTCCCCAGATGAGCGGGTTATATTGTACTGAGTGGTAAATTTGTGACGTTCCTCACCGATAGTATCCCATTTCTGAGAGCATTAATTACTTCTCCAGGAGTAAGGTTATCTTTCCGACTTTTCTTAATTACAAGCTGGAATCTTATGTTCTACCATTAGATATTTGCCTTTGGAATTAAATGCATTTCTCTGCATGACAACATTCAGTAGGAAAGGTTTGGTTTCCCGGGTGGAAGACGACCTTTAACCGCTTCACTGCTTAGACGGAACCCCCGTAGCAAACGGCGCTAAAGCGGCATCTTGGCTCCTGACAGGTTAACTCTGTTAGCGGCAGCTTATCATCACCATTGCAGAGATGGAAACACATCAGTGTATAGAGCAAGTGACATCTGATCATTGCTGTCAGCATTACCGTAATGTGCATGCGGTAAGGATGGTTTGTTTCAATTTTTTTTTCAGACGTTCTCGCTTTCTAAGCAGCGTTTTTTTATGCATAACTGTGCCATTTCAATGCAAATTGTACTTTTTTGCCAAAAAAATAAAAAATAATGACTTGCTCGGCATTGGTCATCAGTACGTGATACCATGATGTTCCTTCAAAGAAGGTCGTTTCTAGGTGACTGGATTAGAACCTGAAAATATTGTATTTAAAATGTATTTATAATTGCTCGTGTCAAAACCTTTTGACTGGGACAATAAGGATTCGACGTTCTGAGTCAGAAGGTTCTGTAAGATCTTGTGATGACCATGTGCATAAAATTCAAGGGTCTCAGTGCAGGCCTCACTCGCTGACCATCCACATTGGCAACCCTTAATGGAGTTGTCCAACTTTTTTGCCAGCAGAATGTTGTACGTATTGAAAGAAATCAGCGTTCAGCATTTTTCCAGTTCCCAGCCTGTAAACTTACGGACAGGGTCAGGTGCATCCCTACGTCCAAAAACTGGACTCACTAATGACGTGTCGTCAAGTGGCATGTTGCTGCTTGGGGAGATGTCCAGTGGTTGGCCACAGTAGAGCACGTGACCCTATCTGGAAGTTTATTGGTTAGGAACCGAAAGGTGGCTGAACGGAGCCATGGATCTGGAATGGAGCAATGGAGAGCAGGCAAGTACGGTTCAACAGTAAGAGCAAGAACTGGCACAGTAAAAACGTAAACATTAGTGTATGGCAATTGAATCATAGAATGGAAGGTTTGGCTGACAACCTAATGTGTATGGGAATCTCCCGACTCTCCCCCGACAAATGTTGTCAGGGGAGAGACGCAATGGTCGACCTGAGTATTTTCTTCGGATCCTTTTGTTCTCCTAGTAGAAAAGCCACCACCAGAAGTGTCTGGCAGCAGCCTTCTCCTCCTCCCTTCCCATTGAATACACATACGCGTTCAGCTGAATCAAATGTATATGGGGGAGTCATAGCTGTCAGAAGAACGATCGTCGGGCCGCCCTTGAGCTATTTTAATGTGTTTGATCAGCTTTAAGCCCACATATTTTGACAAGACCAGCCTTCCAACTATTGTGTTTTAGGGCCTCCCGACAGCAGATGTGGAGGGAGGTGAGGAGTGGACACTTGGATTATATATGTCTGATCCCTATGAAAAATTTGATTTCGCTGTTTCTCTGAATTTCATAAAGAAATGACGGGGAACGGCTTGCGTGCCACCCCCAGTTATTGAACCCCTCAGATGCTACGTTCATCGCCGATCGTGGCATCTGAGTCTACAATTTAGGCTTTTCAGGGGTTAAATGGGGTAAAAAACTAATCAAATAAATAAATAAAATACTCACCTTATCCATTTGCTCGTGTAGAGGCTGTTGTGGCCATCTTGATTAAAGACTTTTGCGTGATGACGTCATCATGTGGTTTCTGAAAACAAGTGGCCGTGACGGCCTCTTCTTGCTCAAATTGATGAAATGAGTTTTTGGGGTTTTTTTTACCGCCATTTCAGTCGGCTTTGCTGTGAATCAATTTTTTCCTGAAATTCGGATTGAAGTCAGTATGTTTGACCTTCGATTCACTCACCACCACTTTTCATGATTGACCAAGCGTGCATATGTTTAGGGGTCGGAAGGAGAGGTTTCCAGTGTCACATAACGCATTGTATTGGTGGGACATATTCGTGTTTGATGTATGATTGTTTCATGGGATAAAATAGGTGTCATGAAAAAAGTAAGAGGCGTAATTTGGTTTTTGACATCCATTATGGCCTCTTAAATCTCCTGGCAAATTATTTTGTTAAATTGTACATAGTATTGTTATATAAATAAATGTAAACCTAAGTATAGAGAAAATGCCTTTCGATGACGGAACGAAGGTCGATGGGACTTGTGATTTACGCTTCAAATTCTGGCTGATGAATATAATACTAGAGTATGTTCATGATACGGTCTGCCAGTCGGCACATCTAATTTTCAGCTGAGAGCTGACTCCCAACAAGGGTTAATGACAAAACACGCTTCAGCAAAGCCGAATAAATAAATAATGTATGGGTTTCACTTGTGTTGGGACCAAGAAGAGGCAGCTAGGAGCAACATCTTAAGACTACCAGACGCCAAGACACTATAATCCTGATAGACTATCCTCTTCTGTGATAGTCCCTGACCTTGCCAAAGTATGCCGTCATTAGCAGGATGTCTAATTGTTTGTTTAAAGCCATTACTGAAATGTTGCCTCAGTTTTATTGACTGATTATGACACTTGTACTCGAGAAAAAAAATATGATTTCAGATTTCTCATTAAAACTCACCATGGCAGCTACCAAACCAGGGAGGAAATGAAGACATTTTTGTAAAATAAAGGTAAAATTTAAATTTCCTGGAAGGGTTTTATGAGTTTTACAACCTCCTGGGTTTAATGTTGGTCAAGGTTGGCTCTATGCAGTCTGTGTCTACCATATAAAACTGTCCTATGATCTGGCCATATTTACTGTCTTATAGTAGATGAAGAACTTCAAACAGGATCAAGGAAGGTTCCTTTTGAAAGGGAATGTGTCATCAGAAAATGATCTATTGTGTAAATTAAGTTTGACGTTTAACATAAACATTTATAAGAATTTATTTTTTTTCATTTTCTATGTCTCTATCTAAAAAAAAAATCCTGAAGTTTTTCACACTGCCCACAACCATATAATAGGCTAACACCTTGTTCTCTGGAGATCACTTCTCAGCAATCATCTCGGTATTATCACAGAGCGCTTTACAAGGTATTATATATATCACAGAATCCAACATTCACAACAGATGAAATCACAGTTTATCTACTCCCCCTCACTGCTCAATGACCTCTGCACAGGTCACAGAGCATGCCCACAACACTCTCTCATTGAAATCAATGAGTCATCTCCAAACTACTGGTTCCTATGGTTCACGTGGCTGCTATAAAGTGTGTCTCTGAATGCTGTTAAGCAGCTGAGGCAACACGACCACCTCTCTCTTAATCATATACAGAAAAGAGAATAGAAATGTAGAATCATAAAATAAGATTAGAAAGCAAGAACATGTATCATTATCAAGTTCGTTTAGTAAAAAATACAGGTGATACATTCCCTTAAACAAAGTAAAAATCCCATATTGTACATTAGCCACATGACTTGGTATTTTATGGTGACAAAAATTAAGGAACCCTCAAATTATTAAAGGGCTCCCTGGTGGGGGGGGGGGGGAGGTCGGCTGTACTTGGCCACGTGCCCATTCCACCCAAAAAAGTATAAACCATCACTTAGTGTATTTTGATTTTTCCATATTTTCTCCTCTTTTCTACATAAACTTGTGTCTTCAGGAATATGGGTCAATTTCCGACACCAAATAGGTAATATGATTAGAATAGGCTGGGTAAAACATTGTCTTCAGTTGCTAGATCACCCACCCCAAAATTTCACCTTCTGTCAGATCTGTTTCACACAGTTAGCACTAGAGTTGATGGCGTTTCTAATTTAAAGCGGCACGGTCTCCAGGATCAACCCTGCTAAACCAAACATACTGGCAGGTAGGGCTCGTCACGCTGATTAAAACAATACCTTTCTGTTGACTGTATACTAAACAGCTGCAGAGAAATAGGCATTTTTCTTCCTATGCAAATGAGAAGTTGGAGCACCAGGAGGATGGGCCGAATACTTTGAGCACTTCTTTGTAACACCCTCTGTGCTCTGCAAACTCCCCCCTCCTCTTCGTTGACAGGACTAGACATGCTGAGAGCAGAGCTTTGTCCTAGCATCTACATATCATATACTCTATGTACTGTAGCTTCACCACACTAAGATCTGCTTAGAAAGCTAATATATGTTACTATTTTATTCACAGGTATAAAGACACCAGTAATACAGTATGTGATAGCTTATAAGCATAGAAAATACATGCTTCTCTATGTGGTGATGCTATAGCTTTGTGGTAAGTGCCTGGTTTTGTATGTAGAGATTCCAGGTTTGAATCCTGGGAGAGACTTACATAAACAATTTTTTTTTCTGTTATTTTTTTGTAGATTAGCTTTCTGAGCAGATCTGTGTGGTGAAGCTATAGTACATAGTGTATATGATATGTAGATGCTAGGACACAGCTCTGCCCTCAGCATGTCTAGCCCTGTCAATAAAGGGGAGGAGGGAGGTGTGCATAGCAGAGGGTGTTACAAAGCAGTGCTCAAAGGATTCAGCCCCACCTCCGGGTGCTTGAAACATCTCATTTGCATATGAATAAAACATAGATTTCTCTGCAGCTGTTTCGCATACAGACAAAAGAAAGGTATTGTTTTAATCAGCATGATTAGCCCTACTAGCCAGTATGTCTGGTTTAATAGGATTGATCCAACCCAAATTTACAAGAAGAAAACCACAAGAGTATCCGCTTTTAATGGTTATAATGAGAGAAATCTCATAAACTGGTCTCCTGAAGATGTTTATAGAGGGTGCATTAAATATTTGGCACCACACCAAGGTTTGCATTGGTGATGGTCATGTGTTTAACCTATGAAGAAGTATTTAAAACACAATGGAAATTGATGGGTAAGATTGAGGACAGCTCCCTCAGGCTCTAAGGCCCAGAACTGGTCTTCTTATGTAGGGGTGGAGGCACCATTTGGGTCTTCTCAGGCTCCAGGACCCAGTTCTAATCTTCTCATATAGTGTAATACTGTAGAACATTCTGACTCCCCTCATTTCACAGGGCTCTGGTGTAACCACAACTTTTGCATCCCTGTAGTAACAACCCTGGTAATTTTCATAAAAATACTGCCTCTTCCCCTACTAAAAATTATGAAAATGGGTACATGGCTCTGCGCGTCCCCTCATGAAATCCTTAGAGAGTGCTGAAAAATAATCGTCTTTGGAAATTTTCCCCAAAAAGTTGGCAACCGTGCAGTGTAACCTTTCTCAGAACATCATTTAACCTTGACATGCCGCATGATAACATCGTGTAGACTATCTGTGTCCAAATTATGTCTGAATAATCTTCTTGAATTAATCTTCGCTTCTATATGAAAAGCTTGTGTCATGTATCTTTCTTTCTTTTTTAAGTATTACAGCACTTTTTTTTCAGAGGGAAAAAAGGATCCATGTCATTTTTTAATTGACTTAATTAAAATACTGCTGAATCTCAGAGTGTGATATCTCAAGGTATTAACTCATTACGCTCAGTAACCAAAGAACCGACATTCAGCAAATGATATCAATTATTTTAAGTTTTAAGGGTTCATATTTGTCCTTTTTTTTTTTTTTTTTTTTATAGCAAGGAGCGTATATATCGGACATTATCACTGTGGGCTGTCTATGAGCACTATGTGGGTTATTCCCTAATACTCCACAGCTTACCAATAGGGTATGTGCACTATGTGCCAGGTATTGAGGAGCCAATAAACCACTCTTCATTCGCCAGGGGTGTCTATATTCACGGCCGTGAACTGACATGATGAGATAACATGGGCACTAGACAAAATTGTCCTAATATATGGAGAATGTTGTGTAAATTTTGATTTACTTGCCTCATTTTTGATGCATAGACCAAATGATATACAAGCCTCAAATTATTCTCCACTTTCCTCTAATGCAAGGTTGGTGCATTCAGTCACCACTGAGTATATATAGAGCTTATTTACAGGACCTCAAAAAAGGGGCTGTAGGTTCTCTGTTGGACTGGCAAACCACAGTGCCAGAAGATTCTCCAGTGAGCCACTGTAATGGGCCCAAGAGTCCAGCAGAAGACATCTCCATGTGATGTTGATTTGGAGTCAACCACTTACCGCCCTGGAGGTTCTTGACGATAGGCCCTAATTTTTTCTCTTGTGGGCAAAAGTACACCAATCCAGCAATGTACGGGTTTTCAGTCTTGTAGGCATCTCTATACGTTTATCTCTTGTTGCCTGTTTAGCACCATCTTGTAATGAGATAACAGCCAATATTCACATCAGTCCATGTTCACAATGGGGTTGACAATCTAATGTCCTTATCTCAGACACATGTACACTACGGCCCAGTGTAGCTAGCAGTGTATTTTTGGAGGGGGTGATAAACCTGGGGAAGCTGGAGGGAAATCACATGTTAAAGTAGTTCATTAATGTGTTCACAAAAAAGTGGAGAGCATACAGACTTGACTTTGATGTTGCCCTTAGTTGTAATCAACGCAGGACCCCAGAGACAGACACCCGAGCCACCATGCTGCCTATACACATATATATTGTGCTTGCTCCAAATGCAGAGTATATATATATATATATATATATATATATACAGTACAGACCAAAAGTTTAGACACACCTTCTCATTCAAAGAGTTTTCTTTATTTTCATGACTATGAAAATTGTAGATTCACACTGAAGGCATCAAAACTATGAATTAACACATGTGGAATTATATACATAACAAACAAGTGTGAAACAACTGAAAATATGTGATATTCTAGGTTCTTCAAAGTAGCCACCTTTTGCTTTGATTACTGCTTTGCACACTCTTGGCATTCTCTTGATGAGCTTCAAGAGGTAGTCCCCTGAAATGGTTTTCACTTCACAGGTGTGCCCTGTCAGGTTTAATAAGTGGGATTTCTTGCTTTATAAATGGGGTTGGGACCATCAGTTGCGTTGAGGAGAAGTCAGGTGGATACACAGCTGATAGTCCTACTGAATAGACTGTTAGAATTTGTATTATGGCAAGAAAAAAGCAGCTAAGTAAAGAAAAACAAGTGGCTATCATTACTTTAAGAAATGAAGGTCAGTTAGTCAGCCGAAAAATTGGGAAAACTTTGAAAGTAAGGGCTATTTGACCATGAAGGAGAGTGATGGGGTGCTGCGCCAGATGACCTGGCCTCCACAGTCACCGGACCTGAACCCAATCGAGATGGTTTGGGGTGAGCTGGACCGCAGAGTGACGGCAAAAGGGCCAACAAGTGCTAAGCATCTCTGGGAACTCCTTCAAGACTGTTGGAAGACCATTTCAGGTGACTCCCTCTTGAAGCTCATCAAGAGAATGCCAAGAGTGTGCAAAGCAGTAATCAAAGCAAAAGGTGGCTACTTTGAAGAACCTAGAATATGACATATTTTCAGTTGTTTCACACTTGTTTGTTATGTATATAATTCCACATGTGTTAATTCATAGTTTTGATGCCTTCATAGTCATGAAAATAAAGAAAACTCTTTGAATGAGAAGGTGTGTCCAAACTTTTGGTCTGTACTTGGTATATGGGAGACAAAATCCATCTCTCTGGTGTGCTTTGGGAATTTACATCTGTGATGTCTATGTGGCAAAGACTGTTACGGTGATCATACATAGCTCATTCTTCCTGACGCCTCCATGCACATGCATGTTGGGCTTGTCTCAGCATATATGTGTGCTTGATGAGGAGAATAAAAGGATTGGCAATTCAACATGGCCGATCCTTCTTTTCTTCCTACATCATCTGTTGGGGAGAGTCAGCACAATCTCATAATTTTTCTGTAGTTGGCAAGTCCCGTTCAAATCTTCACTTATGGGTATGGGTCAGCGTCGGACTGAAGTCCTGTGAGCCCACCAAAGGAAATGATTCTGAGAGCTCATCCTCTGTGTATATAGGACCTTAAGGGCCCTGTTTTACTAAGGGCCATTATTGTCAGAGCTTGGGCACGCTGGAGGATCCTCTGGTGGTCCAGTCCGACCATGGTATGGGTGCCTTTATAGAGGAGCTGTCATTGACATGCCCGTTTCAGTAACTAATTGCATTCCCTATGTAATAACAGTTTTGGAGCCTCCATTCCTGTGACCCTATGATGTGCCATTGGTTTATTATTCCTGCTAGAAGTTATGAATGAATTGCCAGCAGTTTTTAACGAAGGCCCAGATGGACGTTACCAGTTGAGGGGGTGTCCCTGCACAGTCTGACACTGGCAGCACTGATTGGACAGCCTCAGACTACGTTGCGGCACACTCCTAATTGGCAACACCTATCTGGACCTTTGTCGCAAACTGCTAGCAATTCTCGCAGGTATTATAAAGGAATGGTACATGGTCCTAAGAATAGATGCTCCAGAATCGTTATTACATGGGGTATGCAAGTCGTTACTGAAATGGACATGTGAAGAGAGGGGACAGGTCTCCTTTAAGGTAGGGAGGGAATGAGCAATGTGAAGACACAATAGGGCCGCACTCTACATTATCTAGGGAGGAAGAAAAAAAAATTCTAAACGGCTTGAAATCTTATTACAGTATTTATTCCGAACCTGTGCACATAATGTTCAGTCATGGAGAAAACAAGGAAAACAGTTGTTGATGGACTTAGCACCGCGCTGGATTAAGTAAGCATTAGTCTAGTGCGGCTGATTATGGAGGATGAAAATGCGGTATCTTAATGGTACATATTTTTATGTAGCAGCCCAGTTGCTTTTCATTTCGCAGCTAATACGTCTAGTCTTATGACTCATTTACTTCTTTAATTACCTTTTGCAGGGAAGGCACCACGGTATATTAATGCGAATGATTTTTACTGCCCGTTTATCATACAATGCCCCAGAAGTTGAAAGGCGTAATTGACTCGGAAGAATGGCTCGTGAAGGAAACAATATTTAGTTGACAGTTTTTCTTGTAGCCTCCGTTGACGCTTATGAGTTTACACCGCGCTGGAGGAGCAATAAACACAATTTTCTTTCAATAACAGGAAAGTGGGGTTTCGAGAATCTGTTTTGTGTGGCGAGGCTTGTTCATTGCTTTACTCAATTTAAGTAATCTGATGGGAGTAGCTGTTTGTCAGCTGAAGGCTTTTTGATGTTTATTTTTCTTTTGTTTCATGCCTAATCTGCTGCTGTTTTATTTTACTTTAAAGGGGTTGTCTGAGTTCCCCAAAAAAACAAAAGTTCATCCAGACAGAAATTATAGTGAAATAATAAAATAACCTATACTCACCTATTTTACCCCCTACCAGTTCCAGCGGTGATGACATTTCCGTATACTCCACCTGAACACTGCAGCCAATCACAGGCCTCTGGAGTAAAGTCTTGTAGGGGCAAGTGACTAGCTGCAGCGCTATATGGGCGCGGCATCTCTGCTGCCAAAGAGATGACATCACGGCTGCAATGATCAGCGGCATTAGAACCAGCAGGGGATAAAACTGGTGAATATACGGTATGTGTTTTTTTTTTTTTAAGGATAATCCTTTTAAAGGTGTTTCCTGAGCTACAGATACCGATGACCTATCCTCAGCATAGGTCATTAATGTCAGATTGGTGGGGGTCCAACATCCAGCACCCCCCTGATTAGCTGTTGCAGGCAGCCGTGGTGCCATAAACTTTACTATGTACAGAGCACAGCTTCATGTATGTGGTGTAGTGGCTGTGCCAGGGTACTGCAGCCCAGATCCCATGGCATTGGAAACTACACAGTGTACAGAGCCTTCTGCTTTCTCTCTCTACACTGTATAGTTTCTGGCGCCACGGCTGCCCAAAACAGCTGATCAGTGATGTTGTTTGGTGTTGGACACCCACCAATCTCATAGTGATGACCTATACAGAGGATAGGTCATCAATATGTGCAGCCCAGACAACCACTTTAAGGATAAATATAATGCGCATGGTTTTAATGGCCACAGATCGAACAATGTTATAGGATGTATCAACAGGATTTGGTTAGGTCATGTAAGCTCCAGAGGGGGTCTGTGAACTTGCTGTGGGGTGCATGGAGAGTACCGGCCTATTTTGACCCCATTCCACTTACTCAACTCAGCACTTGTATGCAAGTCTGTACAGACAAGAGGGGATCAGCTTTAGGTAAGTAGCTGTTGGCCATACTGTCTCTCTTGACCTCTCTTGCGTATGCAGGCTAGGCTCAGACATGCGTTCATATGTTCTCTGTAGAGAGAAGGGAGTAGGTCACTGACAGACCCTTCTGGTGGACAGGACATGTTAAAAGTTCAATATGCCTGACCTTTGGTTCCCCTGCCATCAAAGAAGAGTTGTCACACCACCGTGCAGCCAGCATTCATGTAATGCTAGCCAAACCCTACAGTATTGTACACAGAGACGTAGGCACCCCATGCCCCTCTATGATGTGCCCCCATATGTCTCCCAGAGGGATTTACGCATGTAGTAGAGGGCCACCATGCAAGGACAGTATATGCCCGTAATAATGCTCTGGTGGTGGATTAGCTCCCTTGAGAACAAAGAGAGAAAATCCAAGAAACTTAATTATAGGTTTTATTAGTATTTATGGCTCCTTTTGTAGAATTTCTATGGTCAAGATACCTCCATCGATGGACTTTTTTGGTTTCTTTATTTTATGGTAATTAACATGTGGCCATTGTTCCTTAAATTGACTAGTCCCCAAAGTGTAACATTCAGAAGTTTTATATACACAGGTCTAAAATTGCCACAACGTCTGTGTTAGCATAGTCTAATGATCCTGTTAGAGTAGGTGGGAGTCTTCTTCAACCATGTATGGTCCACACTGAGGACCGCTATCCCACCAAAAAAGGACCTTGCACTCTCTCTATCCTGAAATATTCTGCTCAAGATCTGAGCTAATGACTGAAAAGTGAGTTTCGGGTTATCACAGCTCATGATTCAAAATGTCTGAGAGCTTTAGGTCAAGTTGACCTCCTTGTTGACCGAGCTGGGCTGTACTTTTGCACAATGTATCTTCATCCTGGAAAGATGCGTTGTACACAGCTCGGCTGTTCATTCTGCTGCGATTGGTGTCTTAGGTGTTCACTTCTCACTTCCCACTAACAGAGCAGATTTTCTTACTCCTTCCCTATATTCGGTGGTGTTAATTGTTTAATTACATGTTAATTTAAGAACCCATTAAACTATGGCTGGTCAGCTCTGGAGGCCTGTTATAGACATGGCTTCATAAATGAGAAATAATCATAGTTTATTCATTTCCTGCCCAATGTGCTGAGCGTTACCTTGTAATTTCACATTAGGGAGACAGTGGAGGATCAAGGTGCTGGGGGCAAAATTGTCTCATTAAAATGTCTCTTCTTAATTCTTGGTATATCGTATCGGAAATAACAAAATCCACCGCATATAAACGCTGCATTATATGGGGGCCTTTTAATCACTGATGGGGGACTGGTGTTTCACAAGTCCGTTGGAGGAAGATGTGGCAAATTTATTATGAGGAGTACGAGTTTTAATAAATTTGTTGCATCTTGTACAGTCCATGTGCCATAAAATTGACTCTATGGTAGCCATGGGCAGGTGTAGATGTATGTTATAACATTTGCCGATTTTCTGTCAAATAATTATTTCAATTGCATTGGGCTGAAGTGAGCCCCCCCCCCCCCCCTTCCTCGTGAAGTTCAAAAAGTTTAATATTTTTTCCCATAATACAGTTTATGCAAATATTTGCAACTTTTGTACACCGAAAAAACTGTTATTACGGCTTTAGTAAATACTGGTATACCCCAGGGCTTCTTGCGTTTTTGATTAAAATCCGTTATGTATTTCCATGATATGAAATTCAGGGCTGAAGGGTGTATTAGACTGTCAGATTGATGATTGATGATCTGGCAGTGTAATACTGCTGCCGATTACCCAATGAACAAGCAAACGCTCGTTCATTGGGCAATTAGAATCTTTCAGCAAGTTTAAAAATCATCGTTTGCCGGCTTTCTAATCACGATCTGCTGCCGGCAAACAACTAGTCAGTATGGGGACGAGCAATGGCATTAGCGATCGCTCCTCCCCATTCTCTGGAGGAGATCGCTCCATGTTATAGCAGCGGTCTCCTCCGCTCACTTAGGCTACTTTAACATCTGCGTTTTCAATTCCGCTATTGAGATCCGTCATAGGATGTCAATAGCAGAAGAAAACGCTTCAGTTTTGTCCCCATTCATTGTCAATGGGGACAAAACTGAACTGAACGAAACGGAATGCACCAAAATGCATTCAGTTCAGTTTGGTTGCGTCCCCATTGCGGACAGAATAACGCTGCAAGCCATGTGGTGCGGACACAATGTAAGTCAAAGGGGACGGATCCATTTTTTTTGACACAATAGAAAACGGATCCGTCCCCCATTGACTTTTAATGGTATTCATGACGTCATGGCTATAGAAGATATAGTACAACCGGGTCCGTTCATGACGGATGCATGCGGTTATATTATTGTAATGGAAGCGTTTTTGCAGATCCATGACTGATCCCCCAAAAACTCTGGTGTGAAAGTAGCCTAACAGGCAATTGCCGAGAAGAAACGCTTACCTTCCGATAATCTCCAAGATGATCGCTGTATGTAACACAGCCTTAAGCCTGTATCTTCTAATTTTTGCCCAGATTTACTGCTGTATGTGTAGCAGATCCACAGCACATTCACATGGCATGGAGCTAATCCTTGGTGTTTTCTGCCTCAAAATTTCTGCTTCTGATTTTTTTCCACCATGTAACCGGAAATCCGTACAAACATTTTCTGACGCTTGTGAATGGTGCTGCAGCAACCCCATGGAGTGTAGATTTCACACCAACTGAAATCTCACGTGTCCTAAGAGGAAAATCTGCCCATACTTAAAAGGAACCTGCTAACCCACTTGTGGCTGGATTTAAATCCAGGACCAATATGTAAATATGCAGGCCCAAATCTAGTGTTGGGGGCATTGCCAGGTCCTTTTCTTGGGGATAAAGAGCAGATGGACCTTTTGTTTTCAGCAGGGGCAGACTGGGAAGTTAAAGTGGGCCTGGTAAAAAAAAAAGTGGACCCATGTTGTAGGCTGGTCCAAATTGATATAATTAGGCAGAGGTCAACACAGGTAGGTGGGCTAAGCAATACCATATTGCGGCACAAAATACCACCCCAGCAGAACCAAATACCACATTGCATCACAAAATAATGCCCTGGAAGCACAGGGAAGGAAAGATCCGCTCAATACTTACCTGGCCGTCGGCCTTGAGGAAGGCTCAGGTGGCCCTCTGGGCATCAGCCCACCAGAAAGTTTCCCTGTGGAGTCTTTGGCCAGTCTGCCTCTGGTTTTCATTTATTTATTTTTTGCCCAGGTTACATGGTGCTGGAGTTTTTGGACAACCAGTTCCCCTCCTCTCCATTTGGGTAGGAGGACCCAGTTCAGTTTTTTTTTTCCAGTGGATAGAGGGTTGTTCCATTTTTGCTTTGCAATATTAGCAAAGTTAGTAATCAGTTGGGACAAAGAAGATTAGACTAATTGACTGTCTACATGGGATTAGTAGTTGGATCGGTGAACACGCATTGACCATTTCTCACCCCAAATGGGGCACCTGAGATGGCCCCAGTCGACACATAAAAGGGGCCATAGGCGGTGAAATAATAAATTGAATATTTCTTTTGAGTGGCCCTTTAAATCGGTCATTTGAGTCAGCTGAATGGAGTTCTTGGCTCTCCAGTGTTTTTTTTCCTGAAAGTATTGACCGGCTGCTCGTTTTTCCATTATGTCAGACAGCGGCTTTATGAGGAAGGAAGAATTTGTTGTCTTGTCCCACAGTCAGTCTTGTTTGCTGAGTATCTGTACAGTCGGAGTGAAGCTTTCCCTGCCATCTGTTGTTAAGCTGGCAGCGAGAAGGGCGGCATATACAAACAAAGAGTGAGACCTGCTGTAAACTGAACCTGTCAAACTCTGCATAGCTCCACTGACCTCCCCAGAGAAGAGGGCAGCTTGTGGTACCAGGCACCGACTGCACATGCAACTTGTAAGGGAACTTGGGGGCGATGTTTACTCTCTTCCCCTCTGTGGTCCTCCCAGAGGCCTCAACTAGTTTATATTAAATCTTCCCATTGACACCAGCTTGAAAGTATTGCATGTAACAAACAATAAACCCTGGGATGTGAGAAATGTGAAACCTTAAAGAAACAGATCATCTCTGTAGAGGGAGATGGAAATAATTCTCCTCACAACTGAAGGAATGCGCTTTAGATTAATGGCACCCAACTTTTTGAACTTCTTTCAGACTCAGGTTTTCGGGAAAAGACCCAAGAATCAGTGTGTCTTATTTCTAGAAATCGATCTGTCAATTTGTCCAGGTCCGTAGGTGTCGGTGTGCCAGCGCTGTGGAGCTTTTGTATTGGAATTCCTTGTCTTATGCTGCCCAAGATCCCAAGGTTTGTTGTGCCATGGCTGGTCGGGTCACTTGTTGGCTATGTGTTCTGAATGGGGAGAGGGGAGTCAACCTCTACCTCAACCTCTACCAGACACTTCTGGTGGTGGATTATCTACCCAAGAACAAAAGGATCGGTCATGTTAAAATCCATCTACTTGATCCTTCTTTGGGAGATGAGAGATCTGAAATCTTGGAAAAATCTCATTCCAAATAGTTGGCCAGTGTAAAGGTGCCTCCTATAACCTGACAAACCGAGTAAATGCTTATTTGTGGGGTGATCTTATCTTTCGTGCAGGGCCTAAAATTGTCATGTGTTTGCAGTACATCGACCTGTGTAAATGGGGATATGCTTCCGAAAAACAATGGAACTGTATGGAGACAAATGATCTTAGAATGGCGACGATTGCTGCATGGACTTTCTTATTATGCCTCACTGCCCTCTCAATTGTCCCATGTGACATGGCCTACAAGTGGCTATACATATAGGATTAAAGTCGTCCGGAATGGTCGATTTCGACTGTAGTTTGAAAAACTAGTGCGAACGAGCATTTGCAGTTTACGATGGCAGACTCTTGCCGAAAATGCAAACCACCATGCTAGAAAACTTCGTGCCGAAACTGCATGTTGATGTCATAATCGGCTGAATTCAGCCAATCACTTGCCATTGTGCTCAAACATCGGGGAGTCTGTTTTTATAAAAAACCGACTCCCTGGTCAGGCAATTTAGTTGGTGAGATCGTTCGCACGAACGATCCCATGGACAATCATTATCTCAAATGTATGGCCAGCTTTAGATGCAAGCAACTGGCTTAAAAAAGGAAAATAATACTTACCAATGAAAAAACTTAGAGGTTTTCTGGGACTTGGATATTGATGGTCTGTCCTCAGGACATGTCATCAGTATCAGATCAGTGGGGATCAAACACCCGGAACCCTCAACCACGGTGATGGACCATGTGATTGGAGCATGTGATCTGACGTCACCAAAGGTCCTTTAGCCCACAGCTCATCATTGAAGAAGTAAAGAAGAGACCGGGAACTACGCGAACAAGAGGAGAAGGTGAGTTAATTTTTTTTTAAAAAAATTTAACCCTCAATTGATCACTTACTAAGCATTCTGTATTCAGAATGCTATTATTTTCCCTTATAACCATGTTCTAAGGGAAAATAGTAACATCTACACAACACCTAACCCAAGCCCGAACTTCTGTGAAGAAGTTCGGGTTTGGGTACCAAACATGTGCGATTTTTCTCACGCGAGTGCAAAACGCATTACAATGTTTTGCACTCGCGCGGAAAAATCGCGGGTGTTCCCGCAACGCACCCGCACATTTTCCCGCAACGCCCGTGTGAAAGAGGCCTAAGGTTTCCAGCACCGTGGGTGGTGCCAGGTGTTGGATCCCCACCAATCTGATACTGATGACCTAGCCTGAAGATTGACCATCAGTATGTAAGTTCCAGAAGAACTCTTTAAACATTCAAGAACAGGAGACTGGTCTCGCCAACGGTAAGGGGTTCTCGGGTGGAGCGCAACTCATGTCAATGAGCAATATCTAGACAGCAGCATTTAAAAAAAATAATAATTACAATAGAAAATTGGTTCTGAGTAGTGTTGATCGAGCACCAAAGTGCTCGGGTGCTCAAGTAGAACACTTTGGGATGCTTGGGTGCTCTACAGAGCACCCGAGCACAATGGAAGTCAATGGGAGAACCCCATCATTAAACCAGGCACCCCCTGCTCTGAAGAGGGGAGGGTGTCTGGTTCACAGGAAAAGGTCAGAAATTGATGGAAACACCACTGAAATGGTTCGGGAACAGCATGGGGAGGATGTCTGGATGCATCGTGGACTCCCAGGTCGTGGGAACGATGTTGTCCGAGTAGTACTCCACTTTTACAGACTGACAATAATACGCACAACACCGAAGATAAAATCGATTTTAGAGGAAAAATTGTTAGGAAACATTCTTTGCTGTATATTTACTTGTATATAAAGTGCAAGTGCTGCCAAAAATTACAAGGAAGAGGCACTCCGATACAACCTGTATATCACATAAAGGAAGGCCTCATTCACATTGTGGTTCAATTGTTCAGGTAGTGGGACTCCTACACTCATAAAGCCTATGCACTAAGTGAAAGGACTGCCAAAAATTACAAGGAGCCAGAACTCCAATACACCCTTTATTACACATAAGAGGGCATCATACACAGCCTTGAAAAAGTATGATTGATGGCCTGCTGATGACCCTCAAAAACATTAGAAACAAGGGCCTGCTCGTGACCCTCTAAAACATTAGGGGCAAAGGTCTGCTGCTGATCTGACCATCTAAAACATTAGGGGTGAGGGTCTGCTGCTGAACTGACCATCTAAAACATTACGGGCGAGGGCCTAATGGTGACCCTCTAAAACATTAGGGGCGAGGGCCTGCTGCTGATCTGACCATCTAAAACATTACGGGCGAGGGCCTAATGGTGACCCTCTAAAACATTAGGGGCGAGGGCCTGCTGCTGATCTGACCATCTAAAACATTACGGGCGAGGGCCTAATGGTGACCCTCTAAAACATTAGGGGCGAGGGCCTGCTGCTGATCTGACCATCTAAAACATTAGGGGTGAGGGTCTGCTGCTGATCTGACCCTCTAAAACATAAGGAGCGAGGGCAGCCTAATAAGCATGTTGATATGATGGAGGAGGACGAGAAAAGGAAGATTGAACCATATACCCTTTTTTGTGGTAGAAGGGGTGCAGGGGAATACAGTGTATTCAATACACCATAAAAGCCACATTTAAAAGTGCCTTTATGTTCAGCCGCTTTCATCTGGTGGAGTAGAGAAGTCAGGGGCAATCCAGGCCTTGTTCATTTTGATAAGAGTCAACCTGTCAGCATTTTCAGTTGACAGGCGGATGAGCTCATCAGTTATTATGCCCCCAGCAGCACTGAATACCAGCTCTGACAAAACGCTGGCGGCAGGGCAGGCCAGCACCTCCAAGACGTAGAGCGCCAGTTCGTGCCACGTGTCCAGCTTGGACAGCCAGTAGTTGTAAGGTACAGAGGGATCACTGAGGACACTGACACGGTCTGATATGTACTCCTTCACCATCTTCCAAAACTTTTCCCTCCTTGTGACACTAGGCCGCGCATCAGGGTGAGGGTGCTGGTGGGGTGTCATGAAACTGTCCCAGGCCTTGGAGAGTGTTGCCCTGCCTCTGTTGGAACTGCTTTGTGTTCCCCTCGCCTCCCCTCCTCGGTTGCCCAATAAACTACGTACTCTGCCGCCAGCGTTGTCTGCTGAAAATTTTTGGAGCAATTTTTCCACGAGGATCTTCTGGTATTGCACCATTTTGCTAGTCCTATCCACCACAGGAATGAGAGATGAGAAGTTCTCTTTGCAGCTGGGGTCGAGAAGGGTGAACAACCAGTAATCGGTGTTGACCAAAATGCGTATAACGTGAGGGTCACGGGAAAGGCAGCATAACATAAAGTCAGCCATGTGTGCCAGAGTCCCAACAGACAAGACTTTGCTGTTCTCATCAGGAGGATGACTCTTAATCTCCTCATCCTCTTCCTCCTCTTCTGCCCATCCACGCTGAACAGATGGAATAAACCTGCTGTGGGTACTACCCTCTGTAGCGGAGGCAACCGTCTCCTGCTCCTCCTCCTCATGATCCAATTCACGCTGAGAAGACAAACTGAGGGTGGTCTGGCTATCGCTCTGTGTACTGTCTTCCCCCATTTCCACCTCTTCCACATGCAAAGCGTCCGCCTTCATTGTAAGCAGCGCGCGTTTCAGTAGACACAGAAGTGGGATGGTTATGCTGATAATAGGGGCATCGCCGCTCACCATCTTTGTTGATTCCTCAAAGTTGCGTAAAGCCTCACAGAGGTCAGACATCCATGCCCACTCGTCGCTTGTGAAAAGCGGAAGCTGACTGGAAAGGCAACGACATGTTGCAGCTACTGCCCTCTACTGCTCACAAAGCCTGGCCAACATATGGAACATGAAGTTTCAGCGCGTGCTCACGTCGCACAACAGTCGGTGAGCTGGCAATTGTAAGCACTGCTGCAGCTTTGTAAGACCGGCGGCAGCTCTAGATGACTTTTGGAAGTGGGCACACACGCGGAGCACCTTCACCAGTAGCTCAGGCAAATTGGGGTAGGTTTTGAGAAACTGCTGAACCACTAAGTTGAACACGTGGGCTAGGCATGGTATGTGTGTGAGCTTGTCGAGCTCCAAAGCCGCCACAAAGTTACGGACATTATCAGACACAACTATGCCTGGTTGTAGGTTGAGTGGCGAGAGCCACAGCTCAGTCTGGTCCCTTATACCCTGCCATAGCTCTGCGGCGGTGTGCTGTTTGTCACCTAAGCAAATTAGTTTCAGCACGGCCTGTTGTCGCTTCCCCACTGCAGTGCTACACTGCTTCCAGCTACTGACTGATGGCTGACTGGTGCTGCAAGATGATAATTCAGAGGTGGAAGGGGAGTAGGAGGTGGAGGAGGAGAAGGGGGGTTGCAGCCACTAATGTAGGTGGTGGCAGAAATCATGATGGAAGTAGGGCCCGCAATCCTTGGCGTTGTTAGCACCTGTGCCATCACAGGGTACGACTCGCTCCCGGCCTCAACAATTTTCACCCAGTGTGTTGTCAGGGAAATGTTGCGTCCCTGGCCAAAAGCACTTGTCCATGTGTCAGTCGTTAAGTGGACCTTCCCAATAACTGCGTTGGTTAGGGCACGGGTGATGTTACGGCACACATGCTGGTGTAAGGCGGGGATGGCACACTGGGAAAAATAGTGATGGCTGGGGACTGAGTAAAGAGGGACCGCTGCCGCCATCAGGCTGCGAAAAGCCTCAGTGTCCACAAGCCTAAATGGCAACATTTCCAGGTCCAGACTCTTGGCTACTGAGACTGTACTTTGTGAAAGACAGGGTGGTGCTATGGCTTGTGGGTGGGTGGCTGGGTATTTGCTCTTTCGTTCAAAGGCCTGTGGTATGGACATCTGTATGCTGCGCTGGGACACAGAAGTGGATGTGCTAGCTGATGGTGCTTGCGAAGGTCCAGGTGCAGGGCGGGAGGCATCCGGGCCTGCGTCTTGGACAGGATGTTGGCCAGCACGTAACACAGGGGAAGAGGAGGCAGTGGTGTGACCCGCAGACACAGATTGTGGACCCGGGCATTCGGCCCACCTATTAGGGTGCTTTGATGCCATGTGGCGGATCATGCTGGTGGTGGTGAGGTGGCTAGTGTTCACGCCCCTGCTCATTTTGGTACGGCACAGGTTGCAAATGACAATTCTTTTATCGTCTGCACATTCCTCAAAAAAGTGCAATACTGCGGAACACCTACCACTTGGCAAGGGAGATTGCCGCAAGGGGGTGCTCTGGGGAACAGTTGCGGGCATGTTTGTTGTGGCCCGCCTTCTCCCTTTTGCCACCCACTTCCTCTTTCAGCCTGTTGCGGTGCTGCGGATCCCTCCCCCTCTGTACTGCTGTCCTTGCTCGGCTTGCCACCTTCCCAAGTTGGGTCAGTGATTTCATCGTCTACCACCTCCTCTTCCACTTCCTCACTCTGGTCATCCTCCTGACTTGTTGACCTAACAAGAACCTCACTTATTGACAACTGTATCTCATCCTCGTCATCAACCTCTTGAGACACTAATTGCCGTTGACTTTTTGGCAACTGTGTCTCATGATCATCATCCACCTCGTGAAACACTAATTGCCGTTCCCCACCGTCATCTTCTTCTGACTGTGGATGCTGAAGAGTTTGGGAATCAGGGCACAAGATCTGTCCCTCTTTAAGCGGACTTGGCGAGAGGCCCAAATCAAGGAATGGTGATGAAAAGAGCTCCTCGGAATATCCGAGTGTGGGATCACTTGTTTGCCAAGACTCTCCATGGTGGGAGGAAGGAGGATCAGGGTGAGGATTCTGTTGACCAGACTCTTGGCTACTGAGACTGGACTTTGTGAAAGACAGGGTGGTGCTTAACCGACTAGAAGCATTATCTGCTGCAATCCAACCAACCACCTAATCGCACTGGTGTGACTTCGAGAGTGGTGTCCTGCACCGCCCTGCAAACTGGGACATGAAGCTAGGTATCGTGGATGAGCGTGTTTCTTGTGCTCTGGCAGCAGGCACAGTTTCACCGCGCCCAGGGCCACGGCCTCTGCGTGCACCATCAGCATCATGGACACTGCCCCGTCCCTTACTGCTCGCCCTGAGCATATTAAATGGTATACATGCTTGCAAGTATGTCACACGTACAGTAGCGCAGGTTTGTAAGTGTATGCGCAAATAAATTTAACTGAATGTCACTGATATTTATGATGCGCAAACGTTATACAGGAGATGTAACGCTGGTAATGTCGCTGTCACCAGCGGCGAAAAAATTTGACTGACTGTCACAGATATTTAGGATGCGCAAACATTATATAGGAGATGTAGCGCAGGTAATGTCGCTGTCAGTAGCGGCCAAACAATTGCGCTGAATGTCACAGATATTTTGGATGCGCTAATGTAACACAACAGATGTAGCAGAGGTTGTGTCACTGTCTGCAGCGGCCAAACAATTGCACGCAATTTAGCGCAGGTTGCGCTAATAATATATATTGCAGCCAGATAAAACAATAGTCCTTAAAAGGACTTTTGGTTCTATAACACCTTTCAATACTAAACAATTCCTGTCCCTTCACTATCTGTCCCTTCTGCTGCAGCTCTCCCTGACTAAGACTGAGCCGAACCACGTGTTATTGGGTGCTATATAGCACCCTATGACGCGTTCCGGCCAGCCAATCACTGTAATGCCAGTAACCAACATGGCTAGGGCATTGCAGTGAGTGCCAGTACTTAACCACACGTTTATTGGCTGCTTAGCAGCCAACAACCATTCGGGGAGGAGACTCGAGCCGAACTCCGCGATGTGCCGAGCATCGCGATGCTAGAGTGAAAATGGTGCTCGGCCGAGCATGCTCGCCCAACACTACTTCTGAGCTAACAGCGTAAATGAATACTTTTCATGGGATCACTCATATCATTTGTGGAAACTTTTTTTGAAATCCATTCCAGCAAAAAGTAAACCACTGATGAGTCGGCCCATCAGACATGAAATCATACTTTGTGGATGGTCTCCAAATGAAACGGCAGAAGCAAACTGTTAACCCATGAGATGCTGCATGTTAAAAATGTCTAGTAATTATTGCCTATCATCTAGTCAGACATTCTGCAAAGGTCAGAGATGTTTGGAACATTTCAATCTTATCACTGATTCACAAAAAACAACAAAAAATATGTACAACGACCACATTAGTAGGTCACTGTCGTGCATTTGCAGATTGTCTGAAAGCAAGCTGTACTGTCTATTAAACTCAAACCACTGTGTAAACATTCCCGTGTTGTTCCTGAGCTATACAATAGCCAAGAGATCAGGTTACACCTGCCTACACAACTTCTAGCAATTAAAGCAATTAGGCCCGAGCTATTTTGCAGTCAAGGTCTACTGTGACATTCAAGTCCATAGCAAATGTAATAAGAGGCTGGTTCGGCTGTTGTTTTGGTGTGACTGTATCCATATTGTTTCTTATATAATGAAGGATGTGTTATAATAAAGAACCGAGTCCTCCGAAAGAACGCTTCCGATACTGATATCTGTTCATTTAACTACTGAGGTCTTTTTGTTCTTTTTGTATTTAAAATGTGTTGATGAAAAGGATAGTTTTTGATTTTGTTTAATATTCATGTACAGTATGTTTAATGTCTATGTAGACGGGATAGAGTGTCATAAAGAGTGTTATATGGGCTGTATAGAAAGAAAACATGGCGTTTTTGGTAGCCATTTAGACCTTTGAAATTTAGGGAATTTTTGGTTCGTATTGAGTTTAGCATTATTTTGTGGGTTCTTTGAAGGGCATCTGTCAGTAGATTTGTACCTATCAAACTGGCTGACCTGTTACATGTGCGCTTGGCAGCTGAAGGCATCTGTGTTGGCTTTAAGTTTTACTATATCCAAATGATTTTCTAGGAGCAACAGGGGAGTTACCGTTACACCTAGAGGCTCAGCTCTCTCTGCAACTGCTGTGCTCTCTGCACTTTGATTGACAGGGCAGGTGTGATGACGTTTTCACTGCCTGTTCCTGTCACTCAAAGTGGAGAAGAAGCCGCAGTTGCAGAGAGAGCAGAGCCTCTAGGTGTAATGACAACGCCCCCGTTGCTCCTAGAGGCGCATTTGCATATAATAAAAAAAAATTCTCAGCAATGCGGGCACATATGAACATGGGACCAACACGGATGCCTTCAGCTGCCAAGCACACATGTAACAGGTCAGCCACTGTCATAGGGACAAAACTGCTGACAGATGCCCTGTATGAACACATACCTTAAGGGGCAATTTTTTTGTCATTGCATTATACTTATTTTGGGCTAAAAATCTTTTTTTCAGTTTGTCTTTATTAAACACTTTCAACAGTTTTCGTTCTACAGCTCTCAGTTTCAGTATCTGCAGACGGTCTGGCTTCATGGTTTACACTGAATCCATCAGACAGCAGGAGTGATGGCTGGATGTTTGGCCGTCATCTCTGAACTCCTGAAAGCACATAAACACTCATTTATAGCTTTATTTGTATCAGTTTGGTTAGAATATGGCTTAAATGAATGTTTATGAGCTGTCAGGAGTTCAGAGATAAGGGCCATCAGAAATGCTGTCTGGCGGACTCAATGTAAAACAGAAAGCAAGACTGAAACTGAGCGCTGTAGAATGAAAACAGTTGAAAATGTTCACTTAAGACCAATGAGACAATAATAGGCAAAGAGGTATCTCCCAAGGAATGAGAACCATCTCACCAGCGCTACCCTGTGGAAGTGACTCCCTATGGGTCAAAATCTGACTTTTTAACAAGCTTTGCATATTATTTTCCCTTGGAGCATTGCCTATAAGTCTCCATATCATGGAACACTTCCAATACGTCTCCATACACAACTGATCTCTTTAAGGAGACCTAGCACACTGCCTAAGGTGCATCTAAAGCATCGCACGCAGCCAACCAGAAACCTACTCCATAAAGACAAGGGGCAAGCACCCCGAAACAGCTGTCCACGGATGAATATCTGGCTTGGCTATTTTCCCCATGTCATGTCTCAAGGCTTGTTAAAAAGATGGATTTTGACTCCTAGTGAGCCACTTCCACAAGGTGGCGCTAGCGAGATGGTTCTCTTTCCTTGGGAGATATCTCTTTGCATTTGAAATTGGTTAAGAGGGTTTAAGAACCACACATTCCAAAGTGTTTAGTATGCAAATTTCAGAATGCATTGCCTCTTATAAAGTAGATCTTCTTTACTTCTCCATCCCCAAGGGCGTTCTTAATCAGACAGAACCGCAGGCTAAATTAGTAACCGTAATGCTGCTGACCCTTCACCTGCCACAGACCGTTCTTTTTCCCGTTTGCGAACAAACAAGGCTGAGTGCAAAATTGTGCTGGGGACATTGTTATATCCGCAAGCTTTGAATTAATCTTTGGCCATGTCATACATCGGATAAAAGAAGGATTTACCACTTTTTTCAGTTATTTTATTTTTATTTGTAAATTAGATTTTACCTTTTTGCATTTGTCATAAGTCGTCTTACATTTGCACATAAAACATCTGCAGAAAGAGGGACAATATGTGTGGCGCGTATAGCTCCCTGTGGCAAATTATTTCATATGTCCAGATGTGCCCCCATCACAGTATGGGGGTCATTTATCAAACTGGTGTAAAGTAGAACTGGCATAGCAACCAATCAGATATCACCTTTCCTTTTGGACAGGAGGAATCTGATTTGTTGCTATAGGCAACTAGGCCAGTTCTACTTTACACTGGTTGATAAATGATCCTCTATGTTACTATGTAGATATGTGCCATCTTCACAGTAGTTATGCTCAGATATGTGTCCCTTCACAGTACAGTACCTATGTCCAGATGTGCCTCTTCACAGTAATTACATCCAGATATGTTCCCCTTCATAGTAGTTATGTCCAGATATGTGCCCCCTTCATAGTAGTTATGTCCAGATATGTTCCCCCTTCATAGTAGTTATGCCTAAATGTGACCTCTTTACAGTAGTTATGCCCAGATGTGCCCCCTTCACAATAGTTATGCCCAGGTATGTGCCCTCTTCACAGTAGTTATGCCCAGGTATGTGCCCTCTTCACATTAGTTATGCCCAGATATGTTCCCTCTTCACATAAGTTATGCCCAGATATGTTCCCTCTTCACATTAGTTATGCCCAGATATGTTCCCTCTTCACAGTAGTTATGGCCAGGTATGTGAATTCTTCACATTAGTTATGCCCAGTTATGTGCCTCCTTCACAGTAGCTATGCCTAGATGTGTCCCTTCACAGTAGTTATGCCCAGATGTGTGCCCCCTTCACAGTAGCTAGACCCAGATGTATCCTCTTTACAGTAGTTTTGCCCAGATGTGCCCTCTTCACAGTAGTTATTCCCAGATATGTGCCCCCAATGTCAAGCTGTGGGTAAACCTTGGAAATTAGGATACATATATTTGTGTAGGTTGTAGATGTGCTAGTGAGATGGACAGACTAAATCATGGGTTCAACTCTCTCCCTCCCCCAACCATTTATACCCCTTCTGTTGTTGGATTTACAATCCATTAATATCACATAGGTACCCAAGTGATGATCAAAATCCATCAATAGAAGAGTTTGAATGACATCCAGTAAGTAGAAATAGGATTTGGAGCTTGAACATCTAAGATGTGGTTATACTCAATAGGCTAGGTCTATGATGACTAACCTCCGGCACTCAAGCTGTGGTAAACCTACTACTCCCAAGATGTACACTTGCTTGGCTGTTCTCAGAACTCCTTAGAAATGAATGCTGCTGGGAGTCGTAGTTTCACCAAAGCTGGAGTGCAAGAGGTTAGCCATCACTGGGCTGGATATTACCCAATTGTCAGTTGAAGAACTTAATCCGAGGTAGGACAAAATTAAAGTAGCCAACTAATAGGTCAAAAAAATAAATGCTCTACATCTATGGGTGGCAAACCATTAGCAGAAGAGGACTATGTTTGTTGACCTGTCATTGAACTTCTCAGACGTTCGATAGGTCATCAAAAATGATTACTTGGCACCTCTTCAGGCTGACAAGTCCTAAGTCAAGACCTTTCTTAACATGTGGTAAGAGATCCTGAGAGCCTCCCCAGCTGGCCATGTGCAATGTTGCAGGAATGCAGTAAATAAATAGGCTTTGTTCCCAGCCAGGAAAGTAGAATATGTTTTCTTACGTGTGATTTATTAACAACAATTATCGGAGAGAGTGATGCTCACTTCCTGAATGGTGGAGAAAAGAAGTCTTCTCCAAGCAATAATTATACAACCTGCCAGTCCATGTAACTGATTCACTGCTGGGCTGGAGGAAATTATAGACCTGCTGTATGTTAAGGCTCGTAGGGAGGCATTAAGAAATGCTGACATCTGGTAATTTCCATTCAGCTGGATATCTTAACGGTGCATCCCAGTTACTTGGCTTTGTTACCTCCTATTCAACCACCTTGCATTTATACACATTATTATGACCAGCTCATGAAGGAAGTCATGTGTGGGGAGCTTCCTTGGTGGTGTCTGCGCACATATCCCTTGTTGCTGTCATGGGGAAAAGGGGCTATTATTGACTTCTGGGCCATGGGTGGCGGTATTTCTAGAAATGTTTCTGAAGTGTTCTCATGCTGGTGAAAGTGTATCGTGAGTGGACAGATGGAACCATTGCGAACAAAGAATGTGGAAACCACGTGCCATTAATGTGAGAGAGAATGTCGGCTACGAAGGTGCCATGAGGGTGACTGACACTCTGCAGTGGAGCAGCTCAGCTCCAGTATGAACCAGAGGGCTATTAGATGTGTGTCTAAAATATTAGCTCAACAAACTCTACTGTATATGGGGCTCCAAAGTGACGGATAGTCACTGCACCTCTGCTAAAGAAGTTGCATCAGCAGAAAAAGGCTTCAATTTTTACGGCTGATTGGCAAAGAGTTGTCTTCTCTGAAGAGTCACGTTTTCTACCTCACGGAACGGATGGACATTGGTGTGTCAGGAGAAAGACATCCGAGAACAAACGCCCTGCAACCATTGCTGGCAGAATACAAGCTGGTGGTGGCAGCTTTATGGTCTGGGGAATGTTTTCATGGTATCCTCTGGTCCTACTCCTTGATGGACCAGTCCCTTTATCCTGGAGCAAAATCAATTCTCCAGAACAGACTTCAGCTAGAAAACAAGATTTTCTTTCTTGGAGGACCCAACATTTCCATGCATTACATGAAAAGCCTATTGATTTCAATAAGCACCATGTAATGCTAAGTTCCTCCTGTGGTGGTGCTGTAGGGAGACAGTATACCGGTACTTGCTGACGGGTTTTACCAGTCAATACTGCGGTTCCAGCAGCAGGATAACATGCGGTTAGGACATTTTATGAGCATTGGCCAAAACAGACCAGATATATTGGAAGGCAAGGCCCCAAATTTTGCTAATTTTATATGAATAAAAGTGAAATATATATATATATATTTATTAGAAAGTGGACAGCACATCCAGTAGAAAATCGTGGTTTATTGACCTATGTGGGACAGTGAGGCAATATATATATATATATATATATATATATATAATGTGTAATTTTTCTCCTGTCTAAACAGGTCCCACGTATATATCATGTGCCCTGAATGTTTACAGCCTCTGGCTGTTGGGATAAAATTCATGTTGCTTTGGAAATAAGCTGATGTCTGTGTGAAATACATTCGCCCCCCTTCTACCCCAGTCATCTGTTTGTACAATCTGCCTTTTTGAACTGTTTTTTTGTGGCTGATCAGTTCTACCTAATATGTCTCTTGATTTCTGCTATTGTAATACTCAGACGACATGCTGTTCTAGTCATTTTTATAAGCTTTAGATGCTCCTGCCTGTCATACACTGTGGGTTTATCTACAGCGTCTGGATTTGCTTTAAGACTTGCATGTCTATCAAGCTTCTGTTGCTTTGAATGTAAGATCAAAAGAAGATGAATTCTTGTAAAAAAAAAAAAAAAAAAAAAAATCCCTTCAATGAAGAAGCGAAAAATGGGGCCCTATGTAAACATCTACAGCTTCCAAAACGGTTAGCACCCATTGACAGGAACCACTATGTCGTCCCCCCCTCTTCGAACCTCTGACTACCTACACCAGATGATAACCCCATTACGCATAAATTAAATATGGCTGCCAGACTGTTTACCCTGTTCACGCACCCATATACAGTATTAAAAATGGTTTGTGTTTGTTCTAAATATCTGTGATATGTCACCCACATGACAGCAGACAGAACTCCGATGATTAAGAAGAGCCAATTTACTCATCTGTAGTCATAGCTAGATGGGCTTCTTGTGAATTATGAATAATTTAACCTCTTCAGAGCTAGAGAAGGATCACGCCTGTAAGTAATAGTCATTTAAATGCCACCGTGACAGCTTCTTAATTTTTTCTTTATTTTTTTTATAGTCATAGAAGACTCTTTGGCCAGTTTCAGATGGTTATACCTATTGTGGACAGAGATACAAAATAAATAAATAAACTCAAATAAAATAAAATCTATATAAAATAGATAACAGATTATTAAAATATACAATAAAATGATAGATAAATAAATAAAATAAATAGCAAAATAAAAAATAAATAATATAAAAATAATATTAAAAAAATGTATAACGAAGTAAATAAATGAAAGCAAAATAAAGAAAATAAATGAAATAAAAAAACATAAATATTAAATAAATAAAAATAAAATCTGTAGAAAAATATCCAGTTGTTAATCTTTCTAAAATATAGACACGTAGCATTATCTTTGAACATTCCATATAAATTCTACATACAGGGTAAAATTCAGAGAATCGGGCCAAATCGTCTTCTGCGTGTCTTCACCGCTGATATCTTATTCTCCAATTGTTCTTTTTGGGTTTTCTTGTAACGCCCCCCTGCAGTTTAGATGTAGTCACACTTTTTACAGAATACATTTGAATTTGCATTCGCTCGCAGGACCATTCATGTGTTCACAGTTTTGCGTATTAATATTTTGTGCAGAAATATTTGCCATATTTGCCGTCATCTCGCAGCACCTATATGTATAATGGTTTTTTTCCTTCTGCCAGTTTACCTGCACCTGTGTGCAGGTCCCCTAAGTGTTTATGCATCCAGTCACACATACATATGGCACCTTTATTGGGCTGCATACTCCCAGTTTCATATGGAAGCATACAGGGGCACAGTTGGGCCCCAATGCTTCGTGTGCCATCGGATGCCTCATTATTTATTGTATTCATTTATATGGCACCAACCTATTCTGCTATTAACCTGTTTTGCAGTGGGAAGGGGGGGGGGGACCAGAGTACTTGGAAACCCACACGAAGAGAACATACAGTCTCTAAGTGTATGTTGCCCTTAGGGCTCATGCACACGAACGCATTTTCTTTCCGCTTCCGTTTTTTTTTTTTTTTGCGGACCGTATGTGGAACCATTCACTGCATTGGGGCTGTAGAAAATACAGAAGTTACTCCATGTGCATTCCGTTTCCGTTTGTCCGCATGGCCGTTCCGCAAAAAAGTTGTGCATGTCCTATTATTGTCCACAAATCACGGTCCCAGGCCCCATTTCAAGTCAATGGGTCCGCAAAAAATACGGAACGCACACAAAACACATCCGTATTTTGCAGATCCGTACTGTAGAAATGCTATGCCCAGCCCATATTGCTCATGTGTTTGGTGATTAATAAGTTACTGTTTCTGTATACGATCTGCAAAAAACTGATCAAATACGGAAACCATACGGATATGTTTTGTGCAATAACGGAACGAAGAGGACTTAAATCAGACCAAAAAAAAAACTCAGATACGGAACAACGGATCAGTGAAAAATGGACCGCAAAACAACAACGGTCGTGTGCATGAGCCCTTAATCAGATTTGGACCCAGGACCTATTATGGATATATTTTGTAGACCAAGCACCAACATATTGCATGCCGTAAGAGGCACCCGCTCCATATGGGTCCCTTATGCTGCCATATAGGCCCTGATTCCGGCAGAAACATAAGCCCTAGGGTAGGGATCAGTTCACATTAGCTTTAGGCCTCATGCACACGACCGTTTTTCGGGTCCGCATCCGAGCCGCAGATTTTGAAGCTCGGGTGCGGACCCATTCACTTCAATGTGGCCACAAAAGATGCGGACAGCACTCCGTGTGCTGTCTGCATCCGTTGCTCCGTTCCGAGGCCCCGCAAAAAAAAATATAGCGTGTCCTATTCTTGTCGGTTTTGCGGACAAGAACAGGCATGTCTACAATGGGTCGCCCGTTCCGTTCCGCAAATTGCGGAAGGCACATGGGCGGCTTCCGTTTTTTGCGGATCCGCGGTTTGCGGACCGCAAAAAAACGAACGGTCGTGTGCATGAGGCCTTAGTCTGCCCTGTGTTTTGTGATTGGATAACCCATGCAGTCAGTTTTTCAAAAAAATTTATCTCCAAATGCTAGGTTTCTTCAATCAGGCAATAATGGACATTTTCAGGTGCTGGATTATTAAATATTCTGGATTATCAGACTGCAAAAGAAAAGCTTACAGTATAAAGAGGAGTATGAACAGTAAACCATTAGGAAGAGAGCCTAAGTTAAAGGGGTTAAAGCGGATCTCCCATTGCCGCTGAAACAGCGCCACTCTTCTTCATAGACATTACCTGGTATTGCAGCCTAAATCCCTTCCAGTGAATGGGTCGGAATTGCAATACCAAGCATGTCGCACGCACATGTGTGGTGCAGTTTCGGTTGAAAAACTTTTATTTTTTTGTTAAAGGCTTTTAAATATATATTATCGCAGTTTTATTTTTACTTGGAACAATTTACCGTTTGCTCAGTTTTCTGCTTCTGGTGTTATGAATTTCTATACTACTTAGGCCTCCTGCACACGAACGAGGTTTCTCTTAGGCTAGGTCTACACGACGACATTTGTCGCGCGACAATTTTTATAATGGTAGTCTATGGTGTCGCACTGCGACATGCCACATGCTGCAACTGCGACACAACAGTCGCAAAAAAAACATTCAAGATGGATTTTTCTGCGACTGCCGCGTCGCAGCATGTCGCAGTACGACGCCATAGACTGGCCTTAATAAAAATTATATGTCGCGCAACACATGTTGCAGTGTAGTTGTGCCCTATGTGTAGTCGCGCGACACATGTCGTCGTGTGGACCTAGCCTAGAGGAGCACCCGCATCTATCATTCTCATTCTATTATCCCCTGCTTGACATATTTCTGTAGGACCCCCCCCCCCCCCCCCCCCCGCCCCCCTCAGCTCCTGCACAAAGTCCACATTGCACCTTCATGCTGTTATTTATTTCCTTCAAGGCACTGAAAACGTACCTACCACTAAACCCTTATTGGACACTTGATACCCCCCATCCTTTAGACCAGGGATGCCCAACCTGCTGCCCCCCAGCTGTTGTAAAACTACAACTCCTTGTAGTTTTCCAACAGCTGGAGGGCCGCAGGTCGGGCATCCCTGCTTTAGACCACCTACCAGTGCCTTGCAACAACAGGTGGCAACGCATCTTCCCAGGCATGCTGGGATTTCCAGTCCTACCATAGCCGGAAATAGCCTACGACACAGCTACGACTTTTAAGCCTGGCGCCACAGAGGTTAAAAAACTGCAATGACCTCTCATCACAGAGATGATTCTAAGCAGCATGGTGGAAGATATGAGTGCGAGTATTCAGCAGATCCCAGTATGCAGTGTGTATTTCATCACTTAACAGGGGATCAGAGGGGGAGGTGGGGGGGGGGATAGACTTTTTGCTACAATGAGCTCATTTAGCCGTTTGGGGGGGGGGGGGGGGGGTGGATGGATAAAAAGTGTATTTTATTGTTTGTTGGTCCAGTCCTCCTATGTAATTAGTTTGGTATGTGCCTACAGATGGGACTTGTGGTCAGAAAAAAAAAAAGGGAGAAGAAAAATCTGTTTGAGAAAATAGAGTCTTTAGTGGCGGCGTCCACGACTTGAGAATTACCTGCGAGTTCCAAGGCAGATGTATTATATATTTTTTTTTTTTTGCAGAATTACTGGAGGAATTCTTGTGGTTACTTTGTCATGTAGTAGAGGCAGACATTGCTACTGTTAAGAGGCACATCCCCTGGTGTTGCCTACAAAGGGCAATGTTCCACTGTGTTTTCACTTTAAAGTGAGATTGAGCTGCTCGGCTCTTCCTGTTTATTCAATTTTTTTTTCTTCGTCTTCTTACCATTCTGCAACCCCCGCTTCCCTCAAACCAAAGCCAGAACACAACTTATACTGCAAGGAGACAGCAATCTTCTTAAAGGAACTGTAAAGACTACCAGCCCTGCTCTCCACTCTCTCCTCAGTAAGTCTTCAAAGACGCATCAAACTTTTACTTTTTTTCTGTTTCTTTTTTTCTTTTTTTTGTGTGTGTGTGTGTGTGTGTCTTCCACACTAGAGATGGGTTGGGCGGGTGGAGGTGGTGATGGTGGGGGTCACGGTTTCCTCGTGCTACAGATTCTCATTGCCTCAGGACTACAGCACAATGAAGGAAGTTAAATCCCCGGCTTCCATGCTGTAGTGTGAGGCTGTTGAGTAACGTTACCGCGTTCTCTGGATACCGAATGCGCAGGCTTTAACTAACAGGGGTTACGGCAGCTGCGTGCGAGGCTAGGTTGTATGGAAAAAAAAATATAAAAATGAATCTGAATACAAAATGTGTGAAATGTATCAACGTAGACATTGCCTTATGACATGTGGCCCCTAGGAGGGGACACTTGACCTTTAACCTCTTCTAAGGAGTGGTCATCCTGGTCCCTAGTTGAATGACATGTGTCCTAGGACGACTTATGTTAAAAATGCATTTTTTTTTCTTCTACTTTTTGTCATTTATTTAAAATTTATTTATGTTTGTTTTTAAATATGTTATTTGTTTATTTATTTATTCATGGTTTTATTTCTTCTTTAAAAACATCAAGTAAATATCTATTCTGACACCGGTTGCGTTGTGTGTGTATAGAGCACATGATTGACTCCCATTTAAACCTGTTTTTCACTTTGTGATCGTAGCAGAATTTTTAAAGGCAGTTAATGCAGCCGCGTTAAGAGAAGAAGAAGAAAAAAAAAAGCAGAATAAAAATGTTTAGTTCTTATGGGAAATTAGAGCTTTATAAAATCTATTACAGGCCGTCTTCTGGTTGATAATCTTTGGTAAGCTGCTAGCCTGCTTTACCGCTGTTGTGTCTGCGTTCTTGAAATTTTATTTCTTTTTTTTGATGTTCTCCTGCACTTAAATGCTGAAGATGTAAAGCTTCTTTTGCACAATGGTGAGAGAGGGATCAAACTGAGAGCTTATGTTCACCTCAAGTGCAGTACAGCACAGAAGGAAAGAGGGAAAAAAAAGAATTGGAGTCGCAGTTTTGTAATGTTTGAAACCGGTTATGTTTTTACAGAAAATAAACCCGGTGTTTGCTACTGTACCTTAAGGACAATTTGTTTAACAGTAGGAGTAATTGCATAGTGAAAATGGAAAGAGTGACTGAAGGTCTTTACTCAGAGGTTAGTGTAGGTGTGGGGCACTGCGAGAACACTGGGTTGCTTTTCTATAGTATATTAAGTTGTGTGTTTTTTTTATTTTTTTTATGCTTTTTATCTTTTTATTTCATCCGCCGGACTCATCACATTTCCAGGCCTCCTTGGCTTTGTCTTATTTCTATATTCTATATACAGTTATTTATCAGTAGGGGCTGAAGAAATAGGTTCCAATGAATCCAGCAATAACCACTTCTCGACAATGGGGAAATGAATACAAGAATTCTTTTGTCCTGCAAGGTGTATGTAATATGGCTTGTAATCCCATCTGCAGGTTTTATACATGACCCCCAGACAACATGTAACAAAAAACTAACGCTGTGTATACTCACAGTGGTATTACACGGATTACCGAGTCTACTGTTTCAATTACCTAGATTTACAATATTACACAGTGCAGCTATTTCTGACTTGGAATAATTGCTGTATAATTTCCTGAGTGTAACTGATTATGTAGTGGAGGCATAAAAGCTGAGATGATGTCATGTGCGTGGGGTGGGGGCTAAGGCCGAAGAAATGTCACTTGGGAGGGGAAGGGTTAATGATTCAGTGTGAGATGGGTTTAGAAGAAGTCACCAGCTTATAGCAAGTGTAGTATGAGTGGGGTCTGCTTCTATTTCTATGTAAAGAATCGAGGGTATTTCACAAAGAGTAGTTATTACAATATGTTTCTGTAGTGTGTATAGATAGATAGATAGATATTACATGATGGATGGATGGATAAATATTAGAGAGATATGACATACATAGACAGATAATACAATGAGTAGATAGATAGATAGATAGATAAATAGATAACTACATGCTGGATGGATGGATAAATAGATATGAGATACATAGATAGAAAATACATAGATACATATTATAGAGATAGATAGACATGAGATGGATAGATAGATATCAGATAGATAGATAGATAGATACATTTCAGATAGCTAGCTAGCTTTATAAATAGATTCATATCGATAGATAGCTGTGAGATGTGTAGATTGATTTTTAAGACCTAATTTCCTTCAATAACGTTCTAAACTAGAGAACTGATGTTTGATATATTTATAATGCAAATTAGCCTATCTGTGGACAGCTATTTTGGGTCTCTTGTCCATTATCAATTGAGACCTGGGGCGCCTGCAGCTCGGGGGCAGTACTGCTGAGGAACCGCCAGTGGTCATGTGGAGATTTATTTTCAGCCAATGCTCCAATGGGGAAAAAGTATGCAAATTAGCTCATCAGCCAAACCAGAGACTGCTGAAAAGTAGACAGCTGTTTCGGGGTTCTTGTGCAGTATGTTTATCATATTATCAGCATGGAATTTTTATGTAACCCACTTAGAATCCTTTATTATAAAACTCAGATTATATTATGATGTAACTGTTATGTCTTTTTTTACCTTCTGGCATGGAGAGGAGAAACCATGCTTGATATGGATTGTCCTAGAATACAGATTTTGTGGACAGCATCACAACTGTAATCATTTTATGTTTTGTTATGCGGTCTTGTGATGTCAGACATGAGCCCACTGGAAGAAATTATTTTGAAGGCCCGTTCTCTGTCTATACAGATTCTGTGCACATCCATTTTATTTCTGAATCAACCTAAAAAACTAGACTATGATTATTTCCAAAGTGTCTTCTCTTGAACCTTCTGCAGGCCTCTGTGGTGTTAGTGGCCTGGGCCACCAAAAGATCATCAATTGGGCTAGTCCACCGGGCTGGCACCCCCATAAAACTGCCTATTCTTGTCTGCAATTGCGGACAAGAATAGAACATGTTCTATTTTTTTCCGGAGCCGCGAACCAGAAGATCAGGGGTGCACTCCGGAAATGCAGATGCGGACAGCACACTGTGTGTTGTCCGCATCCATTCCTGCCCCATAGAGAATGAATGGGTCCACACCCATAGAGAATGAATGGGTGCAGACACATTCACGGACATGTGAATAAACCCTTAGGGCTCGTTCACACGAACGTTTTTTTTTTGCGTTCTGTATACGGGCCTTTTTTGCATTCCGTATACGGTCCGTATATGGAACCATTCATTTCAATGTATGTATTTCCGTTATTCCGTTCCGTTGAAGGATAGAACATGTCCTATTATTGCCCACAAATCACATTCCGTGGCTCCATTCAAGTCAATAAGACCACAAAAAAAACTGAATACATACGGAATGTGCTCTGTATGTCTTCCGTATCCGTTACGTTTTTGCGGAACCATCTATTGAAAATTTTATGCCCAGCCCAATTTTTTCTATGTAATTACTGTATTCTGAATATGCCATATGGAAAAACGGAACGGAAAAACAGAACGGAACCGGAAACACTACTGAAAAAAAGAACCTGAAAAACGTATCCGGGAAAAACGGCCTGCAAAACACTGAAAAAGACATACAGTCGTGTGAACGAGCCCTTATGAAGAATTGTAGAGCATCGTCGTACAATTGGGTCCATACGAGGTGGTGTTATCTTGACACAGTCATACAAGGCGTCCACTGTATAGCCTGTACTGAGATCACTAATAGAACTAAAGATTCATTATGAAATTGTGACTTTTTGAGACTCTCGGTTTTGTAAGCACCCTAAACACCCTAAAGCAGTGTCTAGAGTTTCGATTTCTGTATCATGAGTCACTTAACCACTTCCCATCTGGGCCATTTGCCCCCTTCCTGACCAGGCCAAATTTTGCAAAACTGACATATCTCACTTTATGTGGTAATAACTTTGGAACGCCTTTATTTATCCAAGTCATGCAGAGATTGTTTTCTCGTGACACATTGTACTTCATGATAATCATAAATTTGAGTCAAAATATTTCACCTTTATTTATGAAAAAATCCCAAATTTACCCAAAAATTTGAAAAATTCGCAATTTTCTAAATTTCAATTTCTCTGCTTTTAAAACAGAAAGTGATACCTCATAAAATATTTATTATTTAACATTCCCCATATGTCTACTTTATGTTGGCATCATTTTGGAAATGTCATTTTATTTTTTTAGGACTTTAGAAGGCTTAGAAGTTTAGAAGCAATTCTTCAAATTTATAAGAAAATTGCCAAAACCCACTTTAAAAGGACCAGTTCAGGTCTGAAGTCACTTTGTGGGGCTTACATAGTGGATACCCCCATAAATGACCCCATTGTAGAAACTACACCCCTCAAGGTATTCAAAACCGATTTTACTAACTTTGTTAACCCTTTAGGCGTTCCACAAGAATTAAAGGAAAATGGAGATCAAATTTTTAAATTTCACTTTTTGGCAGATTTTCCATTTTAATCAATTTTTTTCTTTAACACATCGATGGTTAACAGCCAAACAAAACTCAATATTTATTACCCAGATTCTGCGGTTTACAGAAACACCCCACATGTGGTCATAAACTGCTGTATGGGCACACGGCAGGGCGCAGAAGAAAAGGAACTCCACATGGTTTTTAGATGCCATGTCCCATTTGAAGCCCCCTGATGCACCCTTACAGTAGAAACTACCAAGAAGTGACCCCATTTTGGAAACTAGGGGATAAGGTGCCAGTTTTATTAGTACTATTTTTGGGTACATATGATTTTTTGATCATTCATTATAACACTTTATGGGGCAAGGTGACCAAAAAATTGGTTGTTTTAGCACAGTTTCTATTTATTTATTTTTACAGCGTTCACCTGAGGGGTTCAGTCAAGTGACATTTTTATAGAGCAGATCTTTATGGACGTGGCGATACCTAATATGTATACTTTTTCTCATTTATTAAAGTTTTACACAATAATAGCATTTTTGAAACAAAAAAAATATGTTTTAATGTGTCCATGTTCTGAGAGCTATAGTTTTTTTTATTTTTTGAGAGATTTTCTTATGTAGGGGCTCATTTTTTGCAGGATGAGGTGACGGTTTTATTGGTACCATTTTGTGGCACATACGCGTTTTTGATCACTTGGTGTTGCACCTTTTGTGATGCAAGGTGACAAAAATTGCTTGTTTTGACACAGTTTTTTTTTTTTTTTTTTTTACGGTGTTCACCCGAGGGGTTAGGTCATGTGATATTTTTATAGAGCTGGTTTTTACGGACGCGGCAATACCTAATATGTATATTTTTTTTATTTGTTTCACTTTAACACAATAATAGCATTTTTGAAACCAAAAAAATGATGTTTTAGTGTCTCCATGTTCTAAGAGCTATAGTTTTTTTATTTTTTGAGAGATTTTCTTATGTAGGGGCTCATTTTTTGCGGGATGAGGTGACGGTTTTATTGGTACTATTTTGTGGGACATACGCGTTTTTGATCACTTGGTGTTGCACTTTTTGTGATGCAAGGTGACAAAAATTGCTTGTTTTGACAGTTTTTTTTGGTTTTTTTTACGGTGTTCATCCGAGGGGTTAGGTCATGTGATATTTTTATAGAGCTGTTTTTTACGGACGCGGCAATACCTAATATGTATACTTTTTTTATTTTTTCTATTTTTAATTTTTTTTTTTCATTCCTTACTTGGGGACTTTTTTTTTTTTACATGTGAAACTTTTTTTAATTTTTTTATTTTCAACCTTTTATTTTTATTTTTTTTATTTTACACTTTTCGTCCCCCATAAGGTCATACAAGACCTCTGGGGGACATTTACTTCACTTTTTTTTTTTTTTTTCCACAGTTGATTTCTCCTGTAACTGGGGCTGACATAGTAGCCCCAGTTACAGGACAAATGCACCCCTATAGAGGCTGTACAGCAGCAATCCTGCCTGTACAGCCTCAGAGCAGGGCTGATCGAGGTCTCTGAGAGACCTCACACAGCTCCTGCACACTCCGGTCACGGCGGTCACATGACCGCCGGGCCGGAACAGGAAGCGCACAGCGCTTCCTTCTTTGCAGACACAGCGCTCGGTGAGTGCTGTGTCTGCAGCGATCTAGAAGGCAGGGACACCTGGGCACTGTCCCTGCCTTGTCTTAGGGTTGCCCTGCTGTCACTGACAGCGGGCAACCCGATCAGCAGCTGCACGATTAGCGTGCAGCTGCGATTTCTGAAAGGACGTTTTAAAACGTCCGTTCAGAAATAGACGTCCACCTATAGGACGTTTATATCCTATGGGCGGACGTGAAGCGGTTAATTAAAATCTGTTCTTTACATTTCTCACTGAACATCTTCAGTTCTGCAAAAATTATTTACCATGAAAGAGGTACTGGTCTGAAGAAGAGGAACTGATTGGTTGGAAGACCTTCTGGAGGTCAATGCAAAAACCAATCCAACATTTAAAGGCTGCCAGGTTTAGATTCACAGTAGGGTGTTTCCTTCCAATGTTAAGATAGACCAAGTGGTTTTTGCAGAAACCCTTTGAAGTGGAGACATCTATAACCACAGCACTTTTTCAGATGGACTTAAATTGAAAGTCTCTTCTGTTTCTAGAAATCCCTTACAATTCAAAAGCTAAATCATAGCCCCAACACATCTCAACCCCATTAGTTTAATTTCTTGAGGAATCTTAGTCAGCCACCTGGTTAGAGGAGACCAAAAACAGAGAAGTCCTAAAATATTGTGAAGTGTTGTATATTCTAGTTGGAGTAGATCTGGAGTTCTTATGAAGAGCAGTAAATCCACTACTAAGGTAATCCTGACATTTGACAAGTCATAACTAAATCTGGTAAAACACCACACCATATTGGTGGGGGAACATGTAATAAAATGTAAGGGCTTCTTAAGTGGGCCATACACATTAGACCAGTGTTTCCCAACCAGTGTGCCTCCAGCTGTTGCAAAACTACAACTCCCAGCATGCCCGCACAGCCAAAGGCTGTCTGGGCATGCTGGGAGTTGTAGTTTTGCAACAGCTGGAGGCACACTGGTTGGGAAATACTGCATTAGACAACTATTGTCTGAACATGGAGATTTCAGCAGACCATGTATTGTGTATCATGGTGTCCCAACTTTCCCCAAGATGTCAGGGGAAAGTATTAGAGAGGAGTCCATTTCATGAAATTCACCAAATTTTTCAAAAGATTAGAGAGAGATACATGTAATGTATCTTTGAGTGAGACATGTAAGCCAGTTCTCCTTCCAAAAGGAAAAGAGTACTGAATGTCCCAGTATTACACTTTTCTGAGTGAGACATGAAACCTAGTTCTCCTTCCAGAAAGAGAAAAGTACTGAGTGTCTGAAAAGAAAATTGCCCTTGTTAGCTGAGAGGCCTTGGGGGTGCTCATCGGAGTGCTATTTCTCATTAGGGAAACTACCAAGTATGCATGAGGAGTATTGAAGTCCAGCCAAGGCTGGTCTGTGTTTCAGGAAAACATCTATGCAAATTAGTATCTTACAATTACTGGCATCAGATAGGCTTGGAGTTATTTTGTTTTTGGATGAAAGGCAATTTTAAATATCTTTCCAAGAAATCCAGAGGTGTGAAAATTAGTATCTTACAACTACTGGAATCAGATAGGTTTGGAGTTCTTTTCTTTTTAGAAGAAAGGTTAATTTTGAAAATCTGTCCCAGAAACCCAGAGGTGTGCAAATGAGCTTTCCTTTATGAAAAAGCACTGATTGAACATACCTGATCATTTTGTTCTCAAGGGAGGTAAGTCACCCCTAAAAGTGCCTGGCAATGGCTTACTCTTCTCTTGGCTTACTTTGAGGGAGTCAGGAGGCATAACTGTTTCACAGCTAACTACAGTTTATGGTCCGCTTTAGTTTGGATGCCAACCTGAAATCCAAAGTAAGACCTTTAAAGAATAAAGTAACTGCTTCTATTGTATTATACTAAACATTCAACATCAGGTTAATTGCATTTTGTCCCCCATGTAGCTTTACCTATACTCTGTAAGGGGCCTTACGCACAACCATATCACGGACCTTTTATTATGGTACTCATAGATTAGGTGAAGACCATATTACCATATTGGGAAATCATGAAACATTCGGTATTATGGTAGTATTTCTCCCTAGAAGATTGTGCTGTATGGGCTCAGTTTTTTTGTTTGTATGCATGAGGCCTTAGATGATATTATTAGATTCCATTAGGTGAGTGTTCCACCCATTTTTACAAAACCAGGACAGCCTAGTTCACAGCTTGATCACCGCCTAGACAGCTTCTCGATGACCTTGCATTGTTGAGGTGACATTGTTGTGTGTAATTTTAGTAAAAACAATATTTGCACTTGTCCAAACTACTTCTGAATAGTTGAATAGCCACCTCAACAAACCCTTTGCACTCCTCTTGTAAAAGAAAAAAAAAATGTGCAAGATTTTTCAAGTTGACATATATCCTCCTGTTTTGTCCAAGTCTTAACATGCTCCTTGCACAAGCAAGACTGTCCTTCTGGTTCTAAACTTTTTCCTGCTTCAGTGAGAAAGTCCTTAGTTTTATGTGTCTGAAATGGCTTGCAGTACCGGGCCTAGTTCAGCTGTCACTTCCACATCGTATGACTTTGGCTGTGCTAATGTTCTGCACAGTCCACTAGGATTCATCCAAGATTAGCAAAATCATTTTGTAGATCTCTTCCAAATGGACTTCGGGTAACATCCCGATAAATAATATGAGGCAATTTCCACACAATGTTTAGTCACTGTTGGTGGGTGCATTCATCTAGGAAATGTCCAGTGAAAGGTATTCATTGAAGTATGGCATATAGAAGTTGTTACTTTAGAGGGAATTTTTTTTAAGATGGATGCACAGGATTTTTTGTTGAGTAATATTCCATAACAGACCACCTTAAAGCTGAGAGAACTAAACTATATTTATCAAGCTGGGCATTCAATACTTCACAATCTACCCATTGCCTGCTTGACTGTCCTACCACCATGTATCTTCCAAGCAGGGCTAACTCAAGCTTAAAGGTGGCTAACATATAGGATAGAAGTAGATTGATAGTTGAACATCAGTTTAAGGCTGGCTTCACACTAGCACTAAAGCAATATAGCAGGCTGTTTCGGCAGTGGAACAGCCTGTTTGAGATCTCATCTTTGTCACATATCCATTTTGGCTAATAGTGATCCTGACGGGGCAAGCTTTTTGGGGCTGGTGGTTGAACAACCACAAACTGATATTCCTACTTAACCTTACAGTGATAAAATGATAGAGGAGAACCTACGTGAACTATTTAGTCCATCAAGGCCTATCACTTCCTCCAGTGTGGTGTTTGGATACTGCTTATTGGCTCATATTAAATATGTGTGCACTCATTGCATATTGTTTTATAGGTTCTAATGTTCTTTGTTTTATTTTCTAATGGGTGCTTAGTAGGGTTGTTTCGGGTATCGAATTTTCGATACCCAATCGATAATTTTGTCTGGTATCGACCTCGATACCGGGATTTGCCTTTTTTCGATACTAGGCTTCACTATTGTGCAGTCTAGATCAGATAACATGGAGCGCGCTGCTCTCAGCGCGCTCAGTGTTCTCATCAGCTGCACAGGGGAGAAGGAAGCACTCTCTCCCTCCCCCCTGTGCCGCTGCTGCTGCCACCAATGACGAGAGAGGGGCGGGCGCACTGCGCCACCAATGAAAGTAAACGTTTAATACAAATCAAGGAGGCGGGTGCTGGCGGGGAGCTGCGATCAGCGGCAGTTAACCCCTCAGGTGTCGCACCCTTCCTCTCCAGTATTAAAATCATTGGTGCCGCAGTGCGCCCCCTCCCTTCAACCCCCCCAGTATTAAAATCATTGGTGGCACAGTGCGCCCCCTCCCCTCTACCCCTCCAGTATTAAAATCATTAGTGGCGCAGTGCGCCCCTAACCCCCAAGTATTAAAATCATTGGGGCAGTGGCCACAGGGTGCCCTCCCCTTCTCCTCATTGGTGGTGCAGTGGCAGCTTCTGATCGGAGCCCCAGCTGTGTATTCCTGGGGCTCCGATCGATTACCATGGCAGCAAGGACGCTACTTAAGCCCTGGCTGCCATGGTAAACTCCCTGCTGCCGTGTGTACTATGCACAGGGAGAGTGTGAGGTCCTATTCACCCTGATAGAGCTCTATTAGGTTGAATAGGACAAGGGATTAAAAGATCCTAGGTTCTAGCCCCCTAAGGGGGGAAATAGTTATTAAATAAAAAGTAAAAAAAAACTTAAGTATAAATCACCCCCTTTACCAATTTTACTAATAAAATATACAAACAATAAATAAATAAACATATTACATATCGCCATATCCGAAAAGTCCAAACTATTAAAACATAAAAAAAAGTTCTATGCAGTGAACGCCGTAACAAAAAAAAAAAAAAAAGGCACGATTCGCAGTTTTTTTTGTCACCTTGTCCAGACTGTTCTATTATGGGCCAGACATTCCATAAAATGCGGAATGCACGCAGCTTTTTTTTGGTGTTTAATTTTTTTCGTGTGGTATCGAGTATCGCAATACTTTTTTATGGTATTGAAACCGAATCAAAATTTTGGTATCGAAACAACCCTAGTGCTTAGTTCTTACCTTGAATGGCCAATGGCCTTTAACAAAGTTTAAGTTGGTTAAAGTCCCCTTATTAACACTGTATTTTCTCCTTCCATTTCAGGCTCTTCAAGTTGCACGGCAGCTATTAATACACCAGCAGCAAAGTACTGGAGTAAAGGCCCACAAGAGGAATGACAAACAACCATCCCTCCAGGTAAGAAACTAGTTTATTCACTGTACACTGTTGAGAGATTGAGAATTTTACTATGTACTGCTCAGAAGGCAGAGTGGTCAGACAGTGATGGTGATCTTTTAAAACTTTAGAAAAATGTTAATATGTTTATGTGGAATATGTGCTATTAGTTCCTCCAATTCCTAAATACAGAAAGTTCCAACCTTGGTGCTTGGGTTGCATGTATCAGAGAAAACATTGCATTGTGGCTGGTGTCAACCAATGAGAGCTGCTGAGTTGGACAAGATTACTATTTCCCTAACACAGTGTTGATACATCAGCCCCAGTATGGGAGATAGGACATCCTTTTGTTGGTTTGAGAGGATAAGGTTGCCCTAGACTGTTAGATAGCTCACTCAGATGGTTAGTAAGATGTCTACATGTTCTTGATCACCTTGAATTGTGACCACTAGAGATGAGCGAAGTTATGAAAAATTTGATTCGGACGCTTTCCCGAATTTCACAAAGAAATTCGAGTAGTGACGAATTAATTAGCTACAAAGTACATTCCTTTGTATGTAGTGGGCGCGATGACGGGGAACGGCGATCGTGCCACCCCCCCCCATCATTGAACCCCTCAGATACCACTTTCATCGCTGATCGCTGCATCTGAGGATTAATCAGGGTAACAAAAAAATACTCACCTTATCTATTTGCTTGCGTAGAGGCCGTCATGGCCATCTTGAATGAAGACACTGTGCGAAATCTGAGCGGACATGGTAACGTTGTCATACGTCAACCCACAAGAGATTTCGTGTGGTTTCTGCAATCAAGATGGCCATGACTGCCTCTTCCCATGCAAATGAATGAGATGAGCATGTATTTTCTTATTTTTTTTCCGCCATTTCAGCAAAAATAGATTAGTTACCACAAAGCACAAAGAAATTCAACTTCACAGTGATTCAAATCTTTCCTAAAATTCGGATCGAATTCCTCTTTAGATGCTTCGATTCGCTCATGACATGTCCTTTGTAAGCTACGGGATCTGATTGGTTCAAGGGATTAGGACAGACTAAAAAGTCAACATAAATATGCCTTCCCTGACCATCGGTAGCAACATTGAATTAGGTTAATGGATTTTATTAAAATTCCTACTGAACTGTAACTCCCATCATCCTTTGCAAATGTACAGTTCTTTTGCCAAACTACTACTTAACCTGGAATGAATCACAAATAAATGAATGATGCAGGAACGATCTGCTCCTCCAAACTGATAAATGAAAGAGTTGACCTGTCTCTTGTAAGAGGAGTTTATTTGCAAAAGAAACAATATATCACATGAAGACGTCGGACGCGAGTGTTTCGAGACAAATTGCATATACATCAGACCTTTTGGCTCGGCTGGAGTCTAGAGCTGCCAAATGTGGTCTTTGTCTTGGAGATAAACTCATTCAATGCCGCCTATATGCAGCACAATCACTTCCAAATAGTATATGTGACCCATGTGTAGCATACAACCTTCTGCACTAGGCTTTGCTCACACTGGTGTGATTGCCTTTCTCTCAGGTTCAAGCTCTTAATTTTGTTAAAGTGCATCATCTTTTGCTGTTGACGCCATATTTTGAGAAACACTCTGGACAAAACCGATATACTGCGTTACATCAAGCAGAGAGGTTAAGGGAATTGTGCACGACAAGCCCAAGAAAAGGGTCTCTGTGTCTTGTACCACCTCGACTTCAGCCCTGTGCTAGACACAGTAGTGTTCATCTGAGCTTTCCTTTAGATTAATGAGAATGGGGTTGTATCCTCTCCTATTTGGGCAAATAGACATTATAGACGAGGGTCTCTTGCTAAGGACACTCTTCTATGAGCCAGAGCAGGGAGCCATAATGGAAAAGTGCCTTCCACTGTGGCAATTTAGACAACAAGGGACCTAGCTCACTGATCAACTCTGGTGCTCAGATCTGGTCCAAGGCAGCAGACAATAAGGTAAGAAAACCCTGTCCAGAACCAGGAGGAAAATAACATTTTGTAAGTGATCCCCCAAGTTTCTCTTTCACCTTGAAGAGCATGGGAAAATGTTCCCCTGATGATGACTTACAGTACCTAGACCTGCTCAGCTGATCACCAGGGTGGTTACCTTTAGAACAGGATTTTTTACATTTAACCACACTGATTGGTGGTAGCTTGGAAAAAATGGATCCAAAATTTTTATTTTGAATAGTTATTCAAGCGCTCTCACAGGTGGTGGTCTTGTGTAGAATCCACGTGAACGTCCATGACTAATGTGTAAAGGTTCACTGCACTGAAAGGAGGCCATCACTGGGTATGGCCTACTAAATCACTTTGGGAAACTAGGACACAGATGCTAAGTTTTATTGACTTTCAGTTATGGATAGTATAGATTTTTTGTGCTCCTGTCTTTATCCCACCTCTACATAGTTTGACTTTATGGCAATGATTAACTCGACTGTTGCAATAATAATGCAGTTTAAGTGACTTATTGACTTTTAGTGATAGAGACGTATAATCCACGTGACTGAGCACTATTGTTTTACTGCACAAGGTAAACAGGAACGCTTGAGAGGCAAATTGAGAAGGTTGAATAGATAAGAAAACTGACCACAAGCAACAATATGTGGGAAAAAGTTTTTCTTCATTGTGAGGCTATGCTCATATCTGCGATAAAAGTGGTCTGTTCTGGTAAAGAGACAGACTACTTGAGTCACTGTATCCGGCAAAACTGGATACCACCGCACGCTACCGGGCACCACCAGATTTAGCCGAAAGCCAGCATTAATGCTGAAAAGCCACTGGATCCCATTATAGTCAATGGATATCTGGCAGTGGCGGTGGTATCCGGCTATGCTGGATATGTTTACTGTGGTAGCTTGCTCCTCTGTCGTAACAGAATATCGAATTACCTTCATGACAAATGTGAACCTACCTTAAGCATAACATTTTTAGATTGTCACTTGCTAGATTAGTAGACAGTCACTCAACTCAAAGATTCCTTTGTACCTGTCATTTCAGATAACTTTTCAAAGTAGGTTGCCACATGAGTGGTTGTGCTATAACTAACAATTATATGACCTGTATCTTTCTTTTTTTTTTTTTTGTTTTCTCCTTTGCATGTTGCATCTCTAATAATCAGTTGTCTGTTAGCTAGTGGGTGGAGAAAAGCTATTCCCCATCGATTATGGAGACAGCACATGCTGATACCTGTGTCTTCCTCACTTGGAGTCACCCAGAAGCACCATATAGGGAATAATATAGAAGTCCTGACCAGTATAGATATGAATAAAGCACTTGGGATGGAACATAGCACTTACTATTAACTACTGAATCTGCAGAATCATTCCATTGTTGTCTGTCTCTCAGTTTCTCTCTACACATCCCTTCCCCTCTCTATAGACTTCTATTGGATCATGCAATCTGATCCTTTAGTGAGCGGACAGCCTGTCTTGGTCTCACACAATGGATTTCTCACAAATTTCAGGGAGAAAGTTGGCTTAGAAGAGGGGAGCATAGAGAAAACCGCTAATAATTCTTGAACTAGGGATTTTTCTCTGATAACATATATTACAAAGTATCTCACATTCACCTGAACTATTGCTTTATGAAGAGTTGTGTGACCATTTAATGGACACCAAAATAGCTAATACTGATCCTGATTTTTCTTTCACTTGTTTGATGCTGCAATGTTTGATATGGCAATCCAATTATCAAATTATAAAAACAGTTATATCACAATAGTTTCTGGCTGGAAGGCAGCCTGCTGTACCAGTAACCTTCATATGTTTCTCTCTCTACAAAGGGAGACCAGAGAAGATTTTTCTTAAGCTGTCAATTGAAGGCTTTTTAGGTCCCGATTGCCCCAGCCAAGCTAGAATGTTTATTTCAGTGCTTAGAGGGAGGTAAACCTTACGGAGCCGAATATGTTGAGATGCACAATACCTGATTCTCTTACCCTCGAGAGGTCCCTCATACACATTAGATTATCAACTTGGCCGTATATGTATGCTATTCAAGGGGCAGTATGAATGACGCAGAATTTGTGTCAAAATTAGTCACCAAATTATTCAGGTATGGGTGGATGTATCCTTAGGGTCTATTCACACGGCCGCAAGCGTTTGCGGTCCACAAATTGCAGATCCGCAAAACACGGACACCGGCCATGTGCGTTCCGCATTTTGCGTACTGCACATGGCCGGCACTATAATGAAAAATGCATTTTATTGTTTTGGGACATGTTCTATTGTTTTGGGGGGGGGGGGGGTCGCGGAACTGAAGTGCGGATGCGGGCAACACACTGTGTGCTGTCTGCATATTTTGAAAATAAATGGGTCTGCACCCGTTTCGCAAAATTGCAGAACAAATGCGGACTAATTTTGCGGACGTGTGAATGGACCCTTAGATGTTGGGTAGAAGCTAAACCTCAGCCCCCAATTTGGTAGCACTGAAATGGAGATCAATGTCTCATAAGTCGTCCGCAGTGCCACATGTATGGTGGAAAAGGTGTAATGTTTTTTTTGTGGAGGTGAAATTTATTTATTTTTTTACACCCTTGAGACCAAATCAATATTAGATACATCTTCATCTTGACCCTAAGGCCCCTTTCACACGAGAGTGATGGATTAGATCTGGATGCGTTCAGGGTCCGTTCAGTAAAACTCGCACCATTTTGCAAGCAAGTTCAGTCAGTTTTGTCTGCGATTGCGTTCAGTTGTTCAGTTTTTTCTGAAGGGGGCGCAATGCGTTTTGATACATTTTTCACGCTCGTGATAAAAAAACTGGAGGTTTACACTCAACATCTCTTAGCAACCATCAGTGAAAATGCACTGCCACGCAGAAAACTCGCTCGTGTGAAAGGGGCCTAAGGCTAGCTTCACATCTGCGGCAGGTTGTTTCGGTTGAGAACAGCCTGCCGGAGTTCTCCGGATTCAGTATTGCCGGATACTGCCGCCTTCCCGCTGGACCTCATTTACCATAATGGGGTCTTGCAAAGATCTGTCCGCTACCCGGCAAATATACACGGATTGTTTTTTGTCTGGCCGATTCCTGGCATTGTCTGCTGAAATTGCCGGCCGAAACGCCAAGCTGCTGATGTGAAAGTAACCCAAGTCCCCTTTGATAAATCTAAGTCACAATTCCAAGTGTTCAGCCCCATGAATTGTTTCCCTTCTCTCCTTCTGTCCCCAAAATTCCCAATAATCTATAGGAATTTTAGTTTTTAATAAAATCTGATCTAGCTTGTGTTTCTATGCAATTTAGATGTATAATCATTACAGTCATCGTCTAGCTCCTTCCGTCATCATAATATTAATTTCACGTTGTAAAACCTCTTGTTTTCGTTCCTTTTTTAAAATTTTTCCCCCGTTGTAAAATTTCACGTCCCTCCACCGCAGATTATAATGCACAGGCGTTTATAGCCAAGTGGATGTTCAGCGTTCAACACTCCTCTTCATTTCCTAGTAACAATCCTCTTCATTACTGTCTCGAGAAATGTCTGGAAAGTGTGCGGGGAGCCAAGCCATGTGAATTATCACTTCTAAAAATATTTTATTTGCTGATCCTTATGCCTTTTGAATAGACTTTCACTGGGGGACAATTGTACGCCGGCAGTTGTATGAGCCAGGTCTAAAGTCAGGTACTAAAATGACTGCTTTGTTGTGCAGATGTCTCAGGAATAACTGGAGAGGATGAAATATGGCTGGGCTGACCTTTCAGCTGTGAGCTTATTTGTCAGGATTCAAATAAGTTGAAAGGATCAAACTAAACGGTTTCCGTCCTCAGACTGGGAATTGTGTTACTGGGGTCAACGAAGGAGGCCACAATGCAGATTCCGTAACATTGCCAATTGTTGGTACATATTAGACGGCTGGAGCATCTCCCGTAGTTAGAGACACAATTAAAATTCTAATTTATTAATGTATACAGGGAGCTAGCCCAGTCTGTCACTCACTGATTCAAATGACTGCCCATTCTTTACTCATTCTTCACTCTTAGAGTCTTTGCTGTATACAAGAAATTAGAAAAAAAATTCTTCTTAGAAATCGCTTTTTTTTTATTTGAGAGAGAGAGCGCTCCGGTAAAAATGACAATGTGCTATTCAGGGAGAAGTAGTAGTGTATTGGTTGGATAATGTAAAAACCAATGTCTGATGAAACTGTGAACATACCAAGTGTCATTCATATGAGATCCTTTGTAGCGTTTCCGTCTCCGATCTCGATGATTGTCGACTTCAGTTATTATTTGCCCCCCCCTTTTGAGAATTTGAACCTTTATTTTCATGTAATTGATTTTAGAATTGAAACTGGGGCTTGTGATGAAATCAAAAAGTTGAAAAATATTTTTAAAAACGGTGAGGATTTGCGACATTTAATTTTCTTAATGGCTATTTTTGTATTATTATTATTTTCAGTCTTTTAACTTTTATTGTTAATGGTTTAGATTAGAATTTGAAATGATTCACTAGCAAACCTGTTATTAAATAATTCTATATGTGGAAAAATTAGGCAGGATGATGACCATCTCTATGATGCTTTTAGATTTGGGCACTAAAACCTCTTGTTTTCGTTCCTTTTTTGAAATTTTCCCCGTTGTAAAATTTCATGTCCCTCCACCTTAGATTATAACGCACTAGACCAACAGTTGGGCCAGGATTTGCACGGTAACCCAGTCAGAAAAATGAGCCCATATTACTTTTCAAGTGAAACCAGACTAAGGGCACATTCACACCACTGCTAGTTATTTCCGTCGTTCTGCTCTTTTATAGGAGCAGAACAATAAACATAATAAAAGAGCCATATTCAGCACCCCATTGGCTATAATGGGATCCGTTTAGGTGTCCACATTTTTAGTTGAAAAGAAAGTCCTGCATGCAGGACTTTTTTGGCCCCTCTTTTTTGGCAGAATCTGTAGCGGACCCTCTAACGCAGATGTGAACATGCCCTAAATCATCTGAGCGTGGCTAAACTAATTTAGATATGTTACCTGGACTTTTCATTATATGGATATAAGGATCTTCCAGTGGACCAAAGCTCTGACTCTGTAATGGACCCCAAAGGTCCAGCAGAAAACAACTGCCTTTTGGAGCTGACTTTGGAGCCAATCATTTGCCACTAGGGTCTAATCATGGGATGATTTACAAATGACCTATTCATTCTTTTTGATGATATGTCCTTTGTGTACGATCACAACAACATAGATTATGGTACAATCAAAAGTGTACATTTTGAACAGATGTAGGGATGGTCCTCAGAATAATTCCACAGGTGGGCCCAAAGAACCCGAGTCTGTTACTAGTTAAAAGTGAATCTATATTCAGTTTTTATGCATTTTGTGTGACCTGGAAACATGGAGAATAGTGCTAAGTCATAGAACTAGGCCTAGAAGAAGAGTGGATATACCAGTTGACCACAGAAAGCTAAATCTGGACAGTCACCTTTAGTTATTCTTTCTGTACAAGTTTGGTTTGTTGTCAGTAGGGCGTAGACAGTAAGCTGCTACCAGATACTTCTGAGAACAAAGGACTGGGCACATAAGAAGGTCTGCCAGTCCTACCAGAATTAGCGGGTTCAGCCAGCATTAAAGTGCTTTTCTAGTACTTAGATATTCATGGCCTCTTCTTAGGATATGTCATCAATATCAGATCGGTGGAGGTCTAACATCCCTCACCCCCACCTATAGGTACAGAGCCAGAAGCACAAGCACATGGCTTAGTGGTCATGCTGGAGTACTGCAGCTCCGTCCCCATTCAAATTACACAGTGCCTTCTGATGACAATATAGTTTCTGGTGCTGACGACTGCACAAAAACTGTTGATTGTTGAGGAAATTGATATGTCCTGAGGAGAGTTCATAAGTATCCAAGTCCCAGAAAAGCCCTGTAATTTAATTTGTATGGCTCTGCATGATTAGTGATGAGTAGCCATAGTTATTTTTGATATTTATAATTACCCTAAAGAACGATAGAAAACAAACTTGTTCTATAGAATGGAGAGCTGTACGATGAGCCCGACCCGTGTGATAACATTCACAGCATATGGTGTAGAGCAATAGAGACTCAAAGCCTTGTTAACCACACAGTAAGACTCCACCACCAGTTTAGTAATTAACCAATTAATGAACATTTTTGTTTGAGAACTAAAGTGAGAGTCCTCCACCACAGCAGAACGTTCATCTGCTCTCAAAACTACTACTATTGTAGATCACTAGATCCTTTCTCCATTGTTCACTCCATGAAGGATGTTTTACGATGGACATATAATGCCGTACCCCACTCTGGCACTGACCCCAAGAATAAATCAAATCCAAAAAGACATCGTAAAAACAATTTATAGACACTTAAAAATGTTGTCTCTTTTTTCCATTATCTTTATTTTTCTGCAGGTCTGTTCCTGACTTGACCCCTCGATGAACTGGTCATGACCCATAAACTGGGATTCATTGTTCAGACCTGGGGAAGCTGATGTGGTGAAATATCTTTTAAACAACAACCCAAAAAAAAGAAAAGAAATGTGGAATCCCCTCCCCCCCACACACACTTTTGGCATGTTTACACTACAACTCCCCCCAGGGGTGAAACAGACAGGAACTGTAGAATGTTAAGAGCAACTTGTCAATTTGGAAAGACTACTTTTAATGGGTCAAGGTGGACATTTCTTCTTAAAAACAAAAAAAAGACAAAAAAAAAAAATTTCCAGTAAAATCACATTTAAAACTGTGAAAAATAGTTTTCAAGTGCCCAGCTTTGCTTTGGAAAGTGCCCAGGCCAAGCTCTCAAGACTTCCTCCCCTGATGCAGACAGCGCAGAAGCGTTGCATCGTCATGAGGTCAGTGGAAAGGGGAGGAAACTTTGGAAGCTTAGGGAAGGAGCACACAATGGGGAAGGACGGCGGGCTTAGGCATTTACAGTTTTTCATAGGATTAAAAGCACTTTTCTGGGACATTCAATAAAGAGGTAAATAACATAAAGGTGTGTTTAGCATGCTTGTACAACTTGCCAATGGCAATTGTTAGTAGTTAGATTAGTGAAAACTACCTGAAAGACTCCCTTGAAATAAACGTGGCCCCCATAACAGGACCACTCTTAGGTTGTGTCTGGTATTATTGCTTATGACAAATAAATGGGGCTAAACTACAATGCCAAGCACAACCTGTGGACCAGAGTGCTTCATCCAGCTCCATCGAGCTGCTGGAGACTATCCTTGAATTGAGCAGTGGACACACCTGCATGTATGCTGCTCCATTCAAACAGGGAGCAGGGGCCCCCATTCTCATGATCGGCAGGGGCCCTAATGGTTGGATCCCCACCAATTAAACACTTATCCAGTTGTGTAATAGGACAATACCCTTAAAGAGATTGTGCAAGAACGGGGAGGGTTTTGGAAAACCATCCCACTTGGCTGGGCCTGTAAAGAGAAGATTACTTATCTGCTTCCTGGCGCTGGCTCCCTGCTCCTTCTCTTCTAGGCCTGGGCTGAACTCCCTCATTGTAAACATCTGGCGTGACATCACCACAGCCAATCGCTGGTCCCGGTGGTGACCGACATCCCTCACGTCATGACAGATGGTCACATGATGCAAAGGGATTAGGTCTTAGCCGCGGCCAGTGATTGGCTGTGATGATTCCAAATCAGATGTTGACATTGAGGGAAGCCTAGCAGAACATTAGAGGCCTGGAGGAGAAGTAGCGGGAATCAGATAAGTAAGCTTTACAGGCCCGACCAAGTGGGACCTTTTACCAAAACCTTCCCCATTCTTGCACGATCCCCTTTTTCTATAAACTGGCCAGTTTACTCGATCCCGTGGATGACCGATCAAACTTTTCCTGGCTGATTCTTCTCTGCCAGCCTGAAGGAAGCAGAGAATCATCTACTCTCCAAGTGGAACGTCTCTTCTTGGGTCTTCCTTCTCTCAAGGAAACTGTGATTATTATTTTTTTCCATCCTTGCTGCAAATCTGGTATCAAAGGATATTTTCGAGGCCAAATGAGTGTTGCAGATAATAGATCATAGATAATGTTATGATTACCAGGGAATAAAATTAAAACAAAGGAAGCGGACTTGACTGGTCAAATACGTGTAAATTGATAGCAAACTGACATATGTAATTAACAGTGCTCCTGCCATTTTACCTTGTGCTTTACACCTACGGTGTTCAGAAAAGAAAGTGACTCCCACCTCGCTAATTACCATTATCACTGGAATGGTAGGGCTTGAGTCATTAGTTCCTTGTGCATTTAATTAGAGGATGGCTGAAATTGGATTTAACTTATTAGTTTTTCATGGATCACTTTCTTGTCATCACTTCAAATTGGATTGCAGCCCCAGGTAACTAATTATGAGAACCACAGGATCGGGAGTAAAAAAAAAGAAAAAAGGGAAAAAAAAAAAGCATTAATGAGAAATAACACTGCCGGACCCTTGCTGATAGTCCACTTGTGTTGTGGGAGGAAGCGGTGTGGAGTTTTGTACCGTTTCAGATTAGGGAGATCTGGGGCTTCTCCTTTGCAAGGAATCATGGGAGTCCATCACCACCTAGCGTGGCTTATATCGTGTACCACTGGGTTTAAGATGTTGTCGCAACAGGATTCCTCATTCAGCTCTTTAATGCTTAGATTAAGGACGTTACATTGGGATATTTGCTGAAGGGATGTGATAACGGTACATATTTCAATTCCGGAGCCAGGTGGAGAAGGTTTTATTTCACGAAATCCTGTTTTCTGGGGTCGGAGGAGAACTAGATGCTCCCGGACCGCAAGTCTGCAACTGGTTCCCCTAACTATTATATATTGCTTACAGTATTGGTCTGCTCAGATGTGGCAGGGGGACTTTTGGGTGCCCTCAGGCCCGGAGGTGACTGCAACGTCTACACCCTCCTACCTTAAAGGGGTTTTCAGGAGTTGAAGAAAGTTTTTAAAGAACTCAGAAAAGATTATTACTTACTACTTACAAGTTTATCGCACCATCAATGTGTGGCGCGTTTCGGCTCAGGCGCGAGACTTGTATGTTTGAAAAAGGCTCTTGCCTGAGCCGAAACGCGTCTGGCATATTGATGCTGCAATAAACCTGTAAAAATCTGTAAAGAAAAAGAAGTAAGTGCCGGCCTTTTCTGAGTTCTGTATTTTGGAATGCTCTCCCTGGACACAAGCACCATGTGAAGCATTGTGGAGCGCCGACTGGTTGTGACTAGAACGTTTTTAAAAACAGCTCAGATCAGTGTAAAACAATAAAGTATAGGATAGTCACTTTTATGTTCTGATACTTCCCTTACTGGCCTCTCCTTCCAGGTCCCTGGAAAAAAATGCCTGCCCAGCCAATCATAATCTGCAGTGATGACCCACCTCAACCAGTGATTGGCTGAGCAGGAGTTTCCTGTGTGACAAGATGGGATCCAGGAAGTTGAAATCATCAGGGACCTGGAAAACCATGGAATGGGAGTAGCGGGGGAACAGGAAGGTGGATTTCCCTTATTTTATTATTTTATCCAATCTGATCCAGTTTTTAAAAACTTTCAAGCCCCTATCTGGGGAATTTGTATCCCTTATTCCTCCTCTAGGAGTTTTCTGATCTTACCAATATGACTATTTTTACATTCTGTCTTAAAGGGTATGTCCACTTTTCGAACAATTTTTTTTCTTGCCTCTAAAGTAACATTAAAAGATTTTGCAATTAGTTAACATTAAAAATATGTTTTGCGCATACAACCCTTGTTTCGACCTATGTGTCGCCACGGTTACAGACAATTCTTGTGCATAATCTAATTTTGCAGTGTTGTTCCACTTCCTCGGCCTCCTCTTCTTGCCAACCTAGAGAGATTTGAGTACCACATGTAAGGCTGAGTTCAAATTCTCTGTTTAGCTTTCCATTCTTCTGATCTGTCAGAAGAAGAGAAATTTTTAAAAAAAAGGATCCTGTAAAAAAAAAACTGATCCTGTTGCATCAGTTTTCATTTGTTTGAGCCATTTCCATCTGAGATCAGTTTTTTTAGATGGTGAAAAAAGTCCTGCAAGCAGTACTTTTTTTCCGTCTAAAAAAACGGATCTCAGATGGAAATGGCTGAAGCAGATCACCGTTGATGCAACAGGATCCGATTTTATACAGGATCCTGTTTTTTTTCTCTCTCTCTCTTCTTCTGACGGATCAGAAGAACAGAAAGCTAAATGGTGATGTGAACTCAGCCTAAGAAGGTTGAAAGAGGTATTAAAAAAAAAAAGAGAACCATCTCACTGGCGCCATCTTTTTGGAAGTGGCTCCCTGTGAGTCAAAATTAAAAGACTTTCTAACAAACCTTGGGACTTGACAGGAGTAAATAGCCAATCCAGATATCCATCCGTAGACCGCTGTTTCGGGGTGGTTGCCTCTCGTCAGTATGAAGTAGAATCATGTAAGAATGGGTCAAGTCACAAACTAGTTTGTTATTTGTAACCATGGGAACACAGAGATCTGCATGGGACCTGCATACGCAGTACAGTAGGATGTTTTGGAATTAAGACTAGTTGCAATGTTGCTTATTTTTTTTTATTGTATTGGAGCGATACAAAATGGTTGCAAAAGTCTACATACCCAATGGCCAGAATACAATAAAATCTCAGTATTCTTTGCCTAATGGACCTCTACCCCTATCAGGCAGCAAAAACAAATTGATAATCATCATCTGCCTTTTGGACTGTAAAAATGTACCCATACCATTGTGATATGTGATCATTCGGACTAATCCTCCTCCTTTTGGGACCATTGCGCAATTTTGGAATTTTACATTCTGTTGCCAGCAGGAGGCGCTCTGGTCTACTTACACTGTCTTTTACCCTTCTGCCAGTGATCAGCATTGCAGGAGCATAGATCCATCCCATCTCTCATCTATCTGTACACATGCCTTTGCAGGGATAGAATATTCTTCTCCTGTGTTCATTAAGAGTGTGGTAGCTGCCGTTTTGTCCTCATGAGACAAGAAACAAAAATATCGGAGTAACTTAATGAATACGATTTAAAGGGGTCTTCCAAGACTTTTAAACAGAGGATAGGTCATGAGTATCTGATCAGTGGGGGTCCGACACATGGGACCCCATCCATCAGCTGTTTGAGACGGCAGCTGCCCTCACAGTAGCACTGCTGCCTTCTCTTAGCTCACCAACTACAGCGCTGTCCATTGTATAGTGGCTGTGCTTGGTATTGCAGCTCAGCCCCATTCACTTCAATGGGGCTGAGCTGCGCCTAGGTCATGTGATCAATGAATATGACATCACATGACTTGGGCAAAGCTGCGAGAAGGCCGCAGGGCTTCTGCGTGCGCTGGTGCCTTCTCAAAACAGCAGATCAGCGGGGGTCCTGTATGTCGGACCACCACCGATCAGATACTGATGACCTATCCAGAGAATTGGTTATCATTTAAAAAAAATCTTGGAAAACCCCTTTAAATCACTGCAAGATAAATTTTGAAGACACACAACTGTGCCCACCTAAAAGCAACATAGAACTATCACGTTTTCTAGCTTGCAATCAAAAAGAATAAAAACATACAATAAAGAATAGTAAATTAAAATGTGTTATTTCCACTATGTCCACCAGGGGCACTATTCTATTTAAGTCTAACCTTGCTTGAACAAGTAGTATAGCATTTCCATCCAGTGATAAAGATGAATGGTCTAGCTAATGTCATTTTTTGCTACTTCAAGGCTGTGGCTTTAATACCAAGCAGGACACACACTCTGCAAGGAGTTTCTATGTTCTCCTCCAAATACTGCAGTTTCCTCTTAAAGTCACAACATCCTGACAAGGTAATTGGCTTCTCCTGAAATTACTCCCAGCGTGTGTAAAGCGAGGGCATGTTTACTCAACGTTTATAGAGAAATAAAGTCAAAACACTTCCTGCTTATTAATTGCGGACATTTCCCCTTTAAGAGAAGGGACCACTGAGTGTGAGGTCACCTTACCCCTTGTGCTGCTGACTTCGTATTCTTCTTAGGTTATTCCACAGGATGCTTAATGCGCCTGCTTTATATGGCGAAGCACAAAGAAGCTCGTGTCCCACCATGAACGATATGATTCATACTTTTAACAAGTTAAGTCCTGGATCTGCGTGAGGTCTCGGGAGGAAATGACACCCCTGATGACCTACGTCTAAGACTGAAAATATGTGCATCATGAAATAATCCTGTCTAAACTTCATCCCCCTTCAACCCCTCCTTGCAGAAACGGGGCTCCATTCTCAAGGCCTCTAATGAGAATTATATTTAAAAAAATTTCACATGATAAATTGATTTAAGGATTGCATAAGTAATAGTCAACGGTGGCTGAAGACGGGGCATGCTGGGGTCAAGTGATGTAGGGCTTTGCACGCTTCCATGGGAGGAGCTCTGTGGGTGATTGAAGCCACCTCGTTTTTAATTTGGTAGGTCTGCAGGAATTTCTGATAAAGTGCAGAGGTTGATTTTCTCTCAATTTGAGAAGGCAGAACATTTTTGAACTACTGTTTTTTTCTCTTTTTCCAACTCTTCTCGGCTTTTAAAGCTCCGTGGCACAGGCGTGACATATGCACACAAAATGCTCCAGCCTGCAACTCATTAGAGCACAGCATTGGAGCCGGTCCAGTGCTTCGAAAAATTTCCTGAAGCCTACAACAACAGCAGTTGGTGCAAATGCAATTCAAACAGCAGTGACAGTGAGGGGCAAGTCCTACACCCCTGGCACAGTGCCCAGGTACAAGAGCGAGAAATAATAAGGAGCTGGATGACTGGAGAAGTGGCTTCTATGAGAATACCATATGACATCTCTAAAGATGTTTTCAATGTTCTTCTCCATCAGTTCACTTGAACTATAATCTATCTCCTGCCTGGAACTTTGGGATTTTTTTAATAGAACGCCATGGTACTATTATTTAACGATTGGTATGAGCGATCACTATGGGTTGTGTCTTCTTACCGTTATGTGCGTCCATTGGTAAGTTCAGCCTTCAGCAGTTTGGATGTTTAGAGCACAGCCCAGGTGGATATCCTGTCTTGGGCAACTTAGATCAACTGCATTTTTGGGCTGCAGGAGATGGAGGTTGGCCAGTAGGTCTTCAGTCAAGATATAGTGACCCCCCCCCCCCCCGCCCCCCCCCCCCCACTCCTTTATCCAGACAGGTTTTCAGTTCTCTTGTCTATTATGCATATTTTCTTTCACAAGACCACTTCTCCTAGAAGACCATTTTTTAAATGCTATTTTGGGTGGTCTTCAGTACAACCAGAACCTTTTTGAAATTTTCCCTTGAGCTGTAAACAAATTCTACCAAAATCCCTCCATCCTAAACCTAGAAACCATAATTTGAATCTCATATTCTGAAATAGTGGTAGGTTACTAGAATATACCATGGCACCTGGAAGGGTCTTTAGTTTCCTATTTCAAAACTGTTCATCTCTTTGCCATATTACATCATGGTCTTGCATCCAGAGCATTCAGAGGTCATTTTTTATTATTCTAATTTCCAATTTTACAAAATAGTGTTTAATATATTTTATAATTCCAGCTCAATATTGTATTTTTTTTTTTTTATTTGGAGGGGGGAAGACATTGAAACTGACTAAACAATTGACATCCCTGTTATCTTTTCTGCCCATTTTCCCCTCTGTTATTATGTTTGGATGTATTGGTGACCATCATAACAGGGCTCAAAATTTGCAATCATTACAGCTACTGTATAATCCCTGAAATCTCAGATTATTGCATCAAAGAGGATTATTGCCAATATCTGAGAAACACAGTGTGTAAATAACGGCTTTGCCAGTTTTTAAAGTTCAGGAGATTTTGAGGCAAAGCTCTATGGAGATGTAATGTCGTCAATATACCCTGAAGAAGGGAACTACTGATTCAAAAATGGGTTGGCTGTTTGACTATAAATCCTTAAAACTCTTGAAGCACCCACACAGACCATGATCCTAAGGAGATGTTGAAACTTTGGCAAGGAATTACCAACTTTTGGACTTAAAGGGAACCTGCCATCAACTTTATGCTGACCATACTGAGGGCAGTATAAAGTAGTGACAGAAATGCTGATTTTAGCGGTGTGTTACACATCAGCTTAAAGTAAGTGGTTGCCGAGAACCAGCATCATAATCATTGCAGCCTAGGCCTTGAAAAGAGTCAAATCTACCTGAGAAGAGTCCTGGTTATTCCTAATCTCCTGCGCTCTCACCCATCTGCTGATGATTGGCAGTTCTCTCCTAGAGAGAAAACTAGGTAGAAGACTGTCAGTCATCAGCAGATGGGTAAGAGAGCAGGAGAGATTATGAATAACCATGACTCTTCACAAGTAGATTTGACTCTTTTCTAGGCCTGGGCTGCAATGATTGTGATACTGGTTCTTGGCAACCACTTACTTTTAGCTCATGAGTAACAGACTGGTGAGACCAGCATTTCTGTCACTACTTTATACTGCCCTCAGTACGGTCACTATAAAGTTGATGACAGGTTCCCATTCCAAAAGGACTATTTTTGCTTCTGGGTTATCTGGATTTCCAGACCATAAAATATCAGATAACTGGACTTTTTTGCTCTGATGCTATTCAGTTAATATAATACTCAACTTTTATTGTCTCCTTCATGGCCATTTCCCCCCCCCCAAAAACTCCATAGTACCCTCTATGCCTAGAGGGTGCAGGGGTTACACATTCATATTGGCCTTGGTCCCAAATGTCCTTCTGCAACTTAGGGGGGTTGTCCCATACAGTCACAGTCATCTTGGTGCTCAACTGATCGCTACAGGTTTGGCTTCAGGACCCCCCACCCCCACTCGCAATAACAACCATAGACAGACATTTTTCCTGCAGGATGGGTTGGGTGCTCCAGATCAAAAGCCAATGCCTGTTATCAGCTCTTCAATCCGGCTAATGGAAAGGAGTTCCCATCAAGACCCTCACCTCTCTGAAGTTCCCACTTTAAGAAGACCGCTATGTTTTGAATGGAGTATTTGTTGGGGTGGAGCTGTTTTTTTTCAGATTTGGCATCTAGGCCCAGGAGTCCCTACGCCTCTTTCACACGACCATATGGCTTTTTTCAGTGTTTTGCAGTGCATTTTTCCGTTGTGTTTCTTTTCCGTTTTTCCCTTCCGTTTTTCTGTATTGCATATACAGTATACAGTAATTACATAGACAAAATTGGGCTGGGCATAAAATTTTCAATAGATGGTTCCGCAAAAGCGGTGTGGATACGGAAGACATACGGATGCATTTCCATATGTGTTCCGTTTTTTTTCGTGGACCCATTGACTTGAATGGAGCCACCGAACGTGATTTGCGGGCAATAATAGGACATGATCTATCTTTCAACGGAACGGAAATATGGAAACTGAATGCATACGGAGTACATTCCGTTTTTTTTTGCGGAACCATTGAAATGAATGGTTCCGTATACGGAACGCAATAAACGGCCCGTAAACGGGGGGAAAAAACGGTCGTGTGAAAGAGGCCTAAAACGTATGTAGAGACAGAGTTTGGATCTTAAATCCATCAATTTAAAAAACATGTACCTAAGTGGAAATTTCAACATCAGAAGGAAAAAAGGAAAATGAATCCATTCTCCAAACGCTCTTAAAAAATAAATAAAACCTTGTGCTTGTTAACGTGAAGTGTGGAAGATATTTTAGCTTTCAATGTTTTGTACAATTAGGGCCCAGGCGAGGTGATGTCATTCCTAGGAACTGTTTTTCTATCAGCCAGCCGTTGTTACATAAGTGATATCATAGACCAAAAATTATAAACATATCATGATCTGGTGTGCCTGAGTAACAGAAGATCAGGAACCTTTTATTAAGTTTGTTTTCCTTGTCATGTTGTAAAAAATTATGTGTTGGGCATATATTAGAAACAGATTTGGGATAATTCAGTCGCTGGTGAAGTCAACTCCTGTTATTTCCAGACAGTCAGGATTTGCAGGGGTGGAATTTCCATGAACTGAGGGCACTTGTCATGTTCCTCAGATCTGCCAGTAATTCATATGCCCTGTGGGACAACTGGGATGAACCTGTGTATTGTCACTATGGTCATATTAGTACCGTATGATATCGGTACAGTGAAATTCTTTTAGTCCGACATGCAACAGTCCAGACTTTCTATACTGAACACGCGTAAAGGATCTTGAAGTAATGAAGCTCAAACCAGTAGATGGTTAAGCCCCTCTCTTTCCTACAGGGGAACATCCCAATAATTACTAGGTAACGCCCCATGTGATATGAGTTACTATAAACCCCACTCCTTTTGTTGTCCAGTTTATGGAACCGTCCCCTGAAAATTAGGACTGATGACAAGCATGATCTGGAGAATGCACACTGAGTAATTTCTGTCTTTTTTCAAGCCTCATTGAAGTAAAATGGTTCCTTATACGGACCTGTAAAAAAAACAGAACGGACAAAGAATATGTTTGTGTGCATGAGCCCCAAGTCATAGATAAAGATAGATAATGAGATAGAAGATAGATAATAGAATATTGATAGATGATTGATAGATATTACATAAATCGATAGATACATTTTAGATATAAGTTAGATATTTAGATAAATATGAGAAAAATATATAGATAAATATTTAGATGTGAGATAAATGAATAGATATTAGATTAGATAGATGACAGAAATTCAGATATGAGATAAATGTCAGATATTAGATAGATAGATAGTGTGGGGGTTCGCTCTGGTAGACAGGGTGTGCGGACGCAGGAATAGAGGCAAATTACCAGTTTTTAAATCAAACTTCCGTGTTTATTCACACACAAAGCAAAAACAAAACGTCACTTTGCAGTCTTGGTTTTAGTTCACACACAATGGAAAGTCCACAAAAATCACCTTGTTGGCAGTTCTGCCTCCAGCAGTCCATAGCAGGCTTTTAGGGGCCGATTTCCCTTACAGACGGGTCTCAGCCCTCCAGCACGGCACAAGCCTCAGATCCCAGCACACACACACCTCCTGAGCTCCACTGTCAGACTCCTGACCTGGCAGTGCTGGCTGGTTTTTAGGCCTGGGAAACACGGCCTTGTACATGGGGAGTAGTCACCCACCCAGCACTTTGACTACTCAAAGTAAGAGCTGTCCCGGATCAGCTATACAGCCATACTAAGTATTAAGGCGTCAGACAGCAACTGCTGCTGACACATAAAAACCGGCTCTTACTCCACCGAGCCAGGAACCTCGGTGACACGTACCTATCATCCACGATGATTCCTTGTACCTTTTTACAATAGATAGATATTTAGATACCAACGTACAGTCCTGTATTTGTGGGAACATCTTACAAACAGGACCACAAAGAGGCGTAGCTAATGCGTATATGTCTAAAAGAGGCGTTCCCGTGTAGACTTGGAGGTGGAGCTTAAAATGGTCCTTTATTTGGGACTCAGATGTTGAGAAGCAGGCATGTATAGGAGGCAATCTACTGCCATGAAGGGCCTTGGCCGGGTCCCTCTTTTTGAGCCGCTGTCCACTCTAAAAGGCAGTGTCCTCATGAGAAGTTTCTATATCTGATTATATCTATCACACTATGTAATTGAGCTATTATTTTGCAGACTCTGGCTTTATTTCAGACGCCCAAATCAGATTGTGCTTTGCTCGGATAACGAATGTTAAACGCCGTCTAGCAACAGCTGTTTAACCAGAGACTAATTGGGAAATCTCCATCTCTGGCTTAGACAGCCTCCCTATAAAAATGATAATTATAAAGGCAGCCGCTTGTCATGCTACCGGTGTCTGGCTAGAGCCGGAGTGTATAGCAGGGGCGTCGTTAGGTCAAAACATTCGGGGCTTGAGCCCCGGATGTTTTGTCCAGGGCCCCGAATGTTATGCTGGTAGCATTTTTTATTTTATTTGAGAGCCCTTTAATATTGATTGGACCTGGGCAATCCACCACAGATCATCCCCCCGCCCCCCTTGTACTTGTTCCGCTCATCCGCTACTTGCGGGCTGTGCAGGCATAAGTTCAGTCACTTCGGTGCGCAATACCGTCTTGCGGCGCGTGATCCACGGGAGGTCACGGGTCTCGCTGGATCACGCGCCGCAGGATGGGATTGCGCACCGAAGTGACTGAACTCATGCCCGCGCAGCCCGCAAGTAGCGGATCAGCAGAACAAGTACAAGGGGGGTGAGGGGATGATCTGTGGGGTTGCCCAGAGTCCACTCCCATCAATATTAAAAGGCCCAAGCAAAGATTTCTGCAGTGGTGAGAAAATGAAACATAACAGATATTGGAAAGTTACCGAATGTTGTATTATATAATGACTGCAGTCTGCAGTACTGCACATCATTTGCTTAAACCAGAACACCCCTTTAAGCATGCCTTTAATGTGCAATTTCAACACAGTGGGCTTGTGCCCCGGATGTTTTCAGACCCTAGCAACGCCCCTGGTGTATAGGTAGGGCATGTACGTGGGTGCCCCTGGCAGGTACTCCCGGCTGTTAGCAGACACATTCTGCCGCTTGCTTGGGTGGCATTCAAACTAAACAGTCTACTCAGGCATTGGATTTCCGCCTGAGCCCTTTGATGCCGTGAATGTAAACGACATTAGCAGCAACTCTCAGGCCCTGCTCGTTGCACAGCGTTCAGGACGTCACCTGTGCCATCCGCCCTGATCAAAAACAGACCGCGCCGCTGTCATGGCGGGGGAACGGCTGCTCATACCCTTCTGCCAACAAAAACTTTTTATAGTGCATTTCCAGTTATTCCGTTGGAGCTTTTGGAAGGATGAGCTTTGAGGGTGCGCCATTAAAAAGCTAAAATTTATATTTAAAAAAAAATGATGCGTCTTGTGAAATTTTTATAGCCTGATTAACCGATTTGTTGGCGCTATATAAGTAAAGATTATTATTATAATAATGAATGGAAATCTTAAAGGGCATCTGTCAGCAGTTTTGTACCTATGACACTGGCTGACCTGTTACATGTGCGCTTGGCAGCTGAAGGCATCAGTGTTGGTCCCGTGTTCATATGTGCCCGCATTGCTGAGCAAAATGATGTTTTAATACATGCAAATGAGCCTCTAGGAGCAACGGGGTACAAAACTGCTGACAGATGCACTTTAATTCCCACCTGAGCTGATTGACACTGAGAGGTGGAAGAAAGTTGACCTGAATCGTGGGCTGTGGACGTTACAGTTGTAGACATGTCTTTCACTATAGAAACCTATCAATGCTACAATGTAACTATAGTCGTAATATACAGAAGATGTAACAATGTAACCCTACTTGATAAGGCTCCTATTTTTTGATCAGACCGTCCTGCAAATTGGGACAGAAAGGGGAGGAGTTATGCACATTTTACATAAAAGGGGAGTTCCTTTGTGCTCGGGGGTGGGACTTTCAAGTACAATAAAACTATTTCTAGAATTCCAAAATTGTTACTACACCCTGTCCGCATAGTAAAGTCTGATGGTCTTCCCTTGTCCCCTGCTACTCATGGTGCCCTTCCCTGCATGCTGCTGCTTTGCCTACATGGAAAACACATTGGCGGCCATCAATTGGCAGCTACTGCCACCCGATGTGTCGTCACATATCAGTGCTCGGCGATGGAGCCAGCGGAGCAGGATCACAGAGCAGTCCCTTTGCCAAATGTATTGCAAGTTTTTTTTAATTTTCGTATATATTAAGCCCCAAATCCCAAAATTTTACCTGCTTTAAAGGGCATCTGTCATCACTTAGATTGGCACTTGAATGCAGAGTCTGATGATATCTCCGGTATCTCCATAGGTGCAGACAGTGTGTAGGAAAAAAAAAGGCATATAATAGTATGCAAATTACCCCAGGTGCAATGATAGCAGTGCTGTTGCACCTGTCTCCTATGCCGTGCCCCCACCGCTGTCCCAGACAGGCCAGGCAGTGAAAACATATTCACGCCTGGACCTTAAGTCTCACGGGAGCGCGTACGGCAAATGCGCAGTAAAGGGCTGGAGACAAGTGGGCAGATGGGCAATCTCCATCCCTTTTACTGCGCTCCCGCGAGACTTCAGGACCAGTCGTGAATATGTGTTCGCTGCCTGACCTGTCTGACCCAGCAGTAGGGGCACGGCTTTAGAGACGGGGAGAGGAGCCTTTAGGTGCAACGGCACCACCCTTGTTGCACTTGGGGTTATTTGCATAATATAAAAACGCCTTTTTTTCTACAGATTGAGGACGCATATGGAGATAACAGAGATATCATCAGACTCTGCAGACAAGCGCCGATCTGCAGCGGCCGACCATTTCACCTACTGGTAAGTGATGACAGATGCCTTTTAAACCCCCTTCCCTGCCAAAATAAATGTTGTGATGTATTTATTAAGTCAACCCCCTCCCCAGGCCTGCGTTTCACATATGTCAGCCATGTCCTGTCACTCTAATTTCTTTTCAATGCGGCGAATATTGATTGGAATATATTTTTTTTTTGCGTTTGTCCTGCATGTGAAGGAATAAATGGCATTCCTCCGCTGAGAGAAACACATTGATTTTTCGGTTACTGAAATGTTTGTGTGAATATCAGCCTGTTGACCTGTTTAGTTCGTTCCCTGTAGATGCTGCGTACGTTCGCGGTTAATGGTTTAACTAAACTTTTTTTTTTTTTTTTAAATAGCTGTAGAATCGATGGCGCTGGTTTACTCCATGAGCGGAGCGCCGGGATCAGCACAGCGCACCCCGCTCCCATACACAAAGGCTCGTTTAGCCGAAAATTGAATGCACTAGTGCCGTTAGATAGAAAAATTGCCTTAAAGCACTTTCCCACCTTGCGGGAGGCGCTGTGATTTAGACTCGAGCCCTGTAAATACACCCTCCATCAGATGAAGAGCGCGGAAGATTAGAGACATGATGTCTTTTTCTTGCTTTGCTCGTTTTTCTTGATGACGGACAATCTCAGCGGAGCGAGGGCTTAATACTGACATAGATCCAGCCATATAGCCCGCCATTAACCGGGTTGTATCATCTTCACAATACCTTCTTTTAATAAGGGAACCTCCAAAAAACAAGCAGGAATTCCCGCCGATCCGATGTCATTTAAAGGGGTTTTCCTAAAATTTTATATTGATGGCCTATCCTCAGGATACAGTAGATCATCAACATCTGATCAAGTGGAGGTCCGACTGTTGAAGGGGCCTCAGTGCTCTGGTGAGTTCGGCGCCCTCAGTGCTCTGGTGAGTGCGGCGCCCTCAGTGCTCTGGTGAGTGCCGCGCCCTCAGTGCTCTGGTGAGTGCCGCGCCCTCAGTGCTCTGGTGAGTGCCGCGCCCTCAGTGCTCTGGTGAGTGCCGCGCCCTCAGTGCTCTGGTGAGTGCCGCGCCCTCAGTGCTCTGGTGAGTGCCGCGCCCTCAGTGCTCTGGTGAGTGCCGCGCCCTCAGTGCTCTGGTGAGTGCCGCGCCCTCAGTGCTCTGGTGAGTGCCGCGCCCTCAGCGCTCTGGTGAGTGCCGCGCCCTCTTCCTAGATCCTTTTTGGCTTTAATTAAAATTTTGTAGGTAATGCACCTTTACCCAGGCTAGGTCCTTATTGGTAAACAACTCTTCCTAGGCCAATGACACCATTTTAATTGGTCACGTGTCCGAGGCGCAGCTCCGTCCTATTTAAGTTAATGGTTGTGAGCTGCAATACCAAGCACAGCCACTATACAATGGAGGGCGCTGTGCTTGGTATGTTGTAAAGGGACCACAGAGAAGAATGGAGCGCCACTTCCTTTTCGAACTGCTGATCGGCGGGGGCGCTGGGACCACCACCCATCAGATATTGGAGAACTTTCCTCAGTTTGAAAATCTCAGACAACCCCTTTAGGTGGGAACCTGGAAACAAGTAGTCTGTTCCCTGCAGCGCCATCACTGGAAAGATTACGCATTATATAAGATAATTGGAAGCTAATGCTAAGATAGTCTATCTATCATACAGATCACCAGTAGAGCTGCACTTTTGGACACCCTGCCGTACTCATACATTTTGTGATTTGCAGATATCCTGTTTTGACTCTGCAAAAACCACAAAATGTCTCACCAGGAGCGCACAACAAAAAACAGGCGCGTAAACAAAAACTACTGTAACAAGACCACGCGGGAAACAAAGGGTGCAGTCGGCGTTCAGCAAATATTTCATTTTCCTATTTGCTTTTATTACAGTCATCTGAGAAGACGGTCATCAAAGCGGAGGTGCCAGAGATAAAATCGTGTTTGCGTGATTGCACACAGCCGAGACCTTGGTCTTTGATTGCTGTGATTATTTAATTTTCACAAGAATTAGCAAATAAACTTTCATGATTAGGAGAGGGCCACTCGTCGCGTTGTCGGGTTCCAGAGCACTGAATCCCGCTGGAATGTTACATGGAATTCCACACCACACAAGGGCCACTTGGCCTGACCGCCCGGCCCGCCGTAGGGCCCTCTTGGTTTTAATTTTTGAATAACATACTTGATACCTTCTTTTCCTTTTTAAACATTGGGAATCCCCCTCCATGGCATTTCTATGACCCTTGGACCAGTTTCTTACCCCCGATTGCTTTCCAGCAATACAGTTTCTTGCCATTAACTTGCAATGGCATAGGAATAACCAGTGCTGGACCTCCTCTCTCTGGGGGCCCCGTAGCAGCTACATGGTCTGCTTCTATGTCAAGTACACACTTTTTTTTTGTTTGAATGGACTGCCTGAAAATAAGCTTATCCAACTGCTGGGATCCCTAGCAATCATGTTAATCTGCTCAGGAACCTGACAGCTAGTGTTCAATTTCCCTGCAGCACCTCCACTGGGGAAATGAAGTATTGCACAGTGCCGATCGGTGGAATTTTTTCTACTCTCATTCATGTCAATGAAAGGCCACCTGCACATGCTGGAAGCTGGCAAGAGCTTTGGGGCCCCATAGGGAGGGGTCCAGCCCAGGTATTCCCCACTGGCCAGAGGGGTTTTCTATAATACATGATCTGGAGGCTTTCACCTGGGTAATTGGGGTGGGTGAAGAAGCATTAGGCCATCTCCCCAAATCAGGGACATGTGATGGTATTGGCCAACACATGGAAGGTGCCCGATTGTAAATTTTATGATGGTCTTCCTGGTGGCCTGATCAATTATTTGTTCCCTATAATAACCTATCATGCAGAGAGGAGAGCTGCATTTACAAGCAGCAATCGTCTGCCCCGTGTATGGGAATGAGCGATCACCACTGCGATTATTTGTTCCCATACGGATGTTTTCGAAGAAGGATCTGCTGCCGGCAAACAACGATTTTATGTGCCAAATAAAACATGTGATCTCACCCCATGAAAGAGTTGGTGATCAGGATCACATTTACATTGGGGCAATTATAGGGAAAGAGCGATTATACAAAGACTCCTTCCTGATAATTGCCCTGATCCTCAGCCTGCGTAAAAGGGAGTTAAAGGGGTTTTTCAATCCTTTTATATTGTTGAACCATCCTCCTGATAAGCCATCGATATCTGATTGGTGGGCTCCGCCAACCCACACCCCTCCAACGATCAGCTGTTGGCAGTAGCTCTGATCATTGTGTATAGTGGATGGAGCTGGTTACAGTGGGAGCAACTCAACAGTAATTAGCTGTGTCCACGGCACAATGGATGGAGCAGCAGTTCCAGTGCTGAAGCGACGCCAGAACAGCTGATCGTTGGGGTTCTGGGTTGTCAGAACTCTTCCGAGTTGATTAGATAGTAAAGGCCCCATTCAGATGTTTAGAATTTATTTTCAGTTGCTGAAATTTTTGCAATCTAATCTGCCGTGTGTGAACATACCCTTAGGCCCCTTTCACAGGGGCGAGTTTTCCGTGCGGGTGCAATGCGTGACCTGCACTGAATCCTGACCCATTCATTTCCATGGGTCTGTGTACATGAGCAATGTTTTTGACGCATCACTTGTGTGTTGCGTGAAAAAAATTGCAGCATGCTCTATATTCCGCAGGCCTCATAGAAGTGAATGGGTCTGCGTGAAAATCGCGTTGCATCCGCAAGCAAGTGCGGATGCAATGCGATTTTCACGGATGGTTGCTAAGGAGATGATGAGATGAGCCCCGGGACCCCATTAAAGTCCATTTCCTGTATTATTTTCCATTATAACATGGTTATAATGGAAAATGATAGCATTCTTAATACAGAATGCTAAGTATAATGTCCATTAAGGGTTAAAAAATAATTTAAAAAAATTACTTACCTCATCCACTTGCTTGCTCAGCCGTTATCGTCTTCTTTCTTCTTCCTGCAGGTTCTGCAGAAGGACCTTCGATGACGTCATCGCAGGTCCTGGTGAATGAACATAGAAGATCCTTCTATCTTCATTCAGCAGGACCTGCGCTAAAGCCACCACGCTCACCACATGGTGAGCACGATGACGTCATCGCAGGTCCTGGTGAATGAACATAGAAGATCCTTCTATCTTCATTCAGCAGGACCTGCGCTAAAGCCACCACGCTCACCACATGGTGAGCACGATGACGTCAGCGCAGGTCCTTTTGCAGATCCTGCAAGAAGAAGAAAGAAGACGATAACGGCTGCGCAAGCAAGTGGATGAGGTAAGTAATTTTTTTATTATTTTTTAACCCTTTAATAAAGAAGACTATAACGACTGCACAATCAAGTGGATGAGATAAGTAATTTTTTTAAATAATTTTTTAACCCTTAATGGACATTATACTTAGCATTCTGTATGAAATAATGCTATTATTTTCCATTATAACCATGTTATAAGGGAAAATAATAAAATCTACTGAACACTGAACCCAAACCCGAATTTCAGTGAAGAAGTCCGGGTTCGGGTCTGGGTACCAGAGTCAGTTTTTTATCACGTGCGTGCAAAACGCATTAAAACGCTTTGCACTCTCGCAGAAAAAACTGAATAACGGAACGCAATGGCAGACAAAACTGGCTGAAATTGCACCCTGATCGCATCCTGCCCTCACCCGCAACGCCCGTGTGAGAGATGCCTAACCATTCTATAAATTCCCTACCCCTTTATTTGCTAATTATGAAATTCTTCTGAGGAGGGGGGAAATGTAGCATAGGTTCTCGCCCCATCATAGCAAAGGGGATGGGACTAAAAATGGCAGGGCCTCCTCTCTCCAAGGGGCCCCATGGTAGCTCCACGATCTGCCTTTATAGTATGTATACCCTTGTAAACGGCTCTATATTACAGAGCAATAGGCCCTCCATGTACCGCCATATGGTGCCTTCCTGCGCCTTTGTGCTCCATCTTATGACTCTCTGAGAAAAAAAAAAATAACTCCATCTGCTTTCATATAAAATATAGAGGTGCAGCCCGAGGCCTAAAAAAGGCCAAAGTAGAGGTACACCTCTGATAGTGCCTCATTTCACCCGTGACGGGAGACATAACTGGTGCCGTTTGCAGCACACATAAGTACCGCCTGCTGTTTGCTTTGCCCCAGACTTCCTCTTAGGTGTCATATCATTTTTTTAATAACTTTCTGTCCCTTCCCGATCCGACACCCCATGCCACATCGCTGCTGTCTTTATTTAGCCCCAGTCTATACCTGGCACCACAGACGGCGCACTCTGAAGTGTAGTCCAAATGTAATATTTAGCTTGAGCTTATAAAAGCAGCGTATTCCTCTACGGATTACTCTCAGTGGAGCTTTCTGTGTCACCCGGCCTCAGATCGTCACATAAATGTGAGCCGGGGACATGTATTTCCTCAATGCCTCGGGACAGAAAACCTGAACGGTGCCGGTACGTGTGTACATATATCACAGGCAAACCTCGGGGACTATTGAAACGAGAACAGTGGCCCTTTGCAGTTAAGTAGGTGTTTTATTGAACGAATGCCAATTTGCTTTCCAGGGATAGTCCGTAAAAACCCTGGACAATTCCCAACTGTATTACAGGTTTTCCTCTCGCTTTCTGGCTTCATCCTCTCTCATCCAGATTGCTTGCACTGCGTTCCAGGCTCCTCTGCGAAGAAGACACCTTGGCTCGGGTTTACGCGGTGTAAAAAAGAGCAATATACAAGATTAATGTGCTTTATGGCTGCCGTATTTTACCGAGCATTAGCCTCTTCTAGCTTTTATTTTTTTTCGTGCTTTTTTTTTTTTTAATTGATACAGTCCAATCATGGGGTATTATGAGCTGTAGGTTTGCAGGGTAATATATGGCGGCGTTCTTCTGCCAGCGGTTTTTGCAGAGTTTTTGCTTTTTGAGTCGTCTTCCAAAGTTTGTAAAAGCTAAGATTGATTCAATTATAGATAGATTTTTAAAGGGGGTTTCCACTTCGGAACTTCTTAGTCAGTCATGAAAGTAGCCGGGTGGCAGCTGGGACCCCGGTGCGGGATGAGAACAGGCAGGTTCCAGTTTCTGTTTTTAAACGGAGAGGTCGTTGCCCACGCACAAGTTTCGGGTGCTTTGAAAATGTATGGAAGCTACAGAGAAGGTTTTCTTTTGACCTCAGGTCTCAATCTGGACCGAAGACCTACTCGGAAGAGACCGCATTTATTAGATGTGAAGTACAACGTGTCATAAGAAGAAGTTCTTGAACACCTATTTTAAGCCTCTTTATGGAGGTGTAGTTGTGCACCAGTAGACTTCTGTGAAGCTGTAGTGTTCCTCCTTATGCCTCTGATAAAGAAAAAAAATCTGATTAAATTCCATTAGACAACTTTTTGGAGACCTTCTGTTCTCTAGAAGCGTTGCTTACAGGAAAGAATACTTTTGAAATGCTGAGCTGAAGTACTGACCGAGAACCAGATGGTGGCACATGGAATGCTTAGAGTTCATCTGTGAAGAACTGTAGAGATTTTTTTGTACCACCCTAAAGCCTCCCGCACATATCTGGAGGCATATCTAATACCCTATTAGACTGGGCGATTTCTGGCCAATTATTGGGGACATGAATACTCATTCCTGATAATTGGTCCACCAAATCGAGCAGCCGATTAGCTGAAGATTGGGCAGTGTAATACCACCCTTAGTCTCTCCTCACATCTGTAGTGCCAGATCCATAACATGACGGACACCATTGTGCCCGATGGCTCCAATTCACATATAATGAGGTCCGTTGTCGGTTACATTGCGGTGTCAATTCTTTAGAAAGGTAGACCAGCACCTCATGCTCCACTATTCTTCCCATCAAATATGATGGAATCTGTGACGGAGGCTCTCGATGGAACCTCCTCACAGCTTTAACCGTGTCCATGAGGCCTGAGGGTTCTTCACTGCAAAATTGTAGAGCACAATTGTGGATTTGTAGATAACTGGTACCTTCCAGGTGCACGCCACGTGCCAGCACTGTATGAGGCTTTGCCCATGGGACAACCCAACAGGGGTACTTGACACCTTTCAGCTGATGCTAACAGCAAAACTAGAGCATCTGTGGTCAATAGCGAACTTATTGTGCTGTCCTCCAAAAATGTAGAAGGCGCATACAAGTTCTGAGATGGACTGAGCTGTAACAAAGCATTTCTAGAAATCTGTGATGGACCTTTTAGATGTCTCAAGACAATTACCTTCTAAATATGCTGCCATAGGTAATTCATGGGCTATTATACAGGCTCCATGCCCATGGTGGAGCCTTTTTCCATTGATGACCTATCCTCAGTATCTGCACTCCTGCCGATCAGCTGTTTCAGAGTAGCTCCGGCACTGGAAGTCGGCACCAGAATTCCACGCCTAGTCTATTGTGTAGTGGACGTAACTACACAATTTACGGAGCATCTTCGGAACGGCTAATCGGTGGTGGAACCCTAAAAATCTGATATCGATAGGCTATCCTAAAAAGACTGGACAACCCCTTAAAAAAAAAAATGGAGAAGACACAGAAATCTCACACCTCCAACAATTAATAAAGCAGCATGCGCCATATTAAACATTAAGAACACACTTGGCAGCGAATGACAAAATTATTACAAGTCAGCCTTTGTTCTCCCTTATTTTGTGAGCTTCAGAGACCTGTACCACCGCTCCGCAGAGCATTGCAACATTAAACGGGTTCAGCAGCACTCGCTAATTTGTTCAGTACGACTCTGATTAATTATTTCAATCATGAGCCTCCATGTTCCCGAATAGTAATTATCCTGCTCCTAACTCCGCTGCACAAAAAAAAAAAAAAAACTCCACCTTCTTCTGAATACATTTAAAGAACCTTGCACTCTGGATTTTGGAGATCAGGACCGTTTTGTATTTCCTTTTTGTATGTTTTTGTCATGTCTGATTGGAGGTAGAGTCTTGGGGGTTGGGGTCATTTTTAAAGCTACAGAGACATTCAAATTAGCCAGTGCATTGGTCTTTATCAGGCAGGAAAGCTCTAATTAAGGTCCGGGGTTCAGCTTGGGCACTGTCTTTAAGTATTAATATGTTAATGAGTCATAGCAGATGTTTTTGGAAGGGGGGAAGGGACGTGCGCCGCCGAGGCTGCCCTGACATCTTGCACTGAAGGGGACATGTAGAAATCCGTGCTCTCTCTTAGGTTATGACCTGGAAAAGGAGGCAGCCTTCAACAATGTGCGTGTGCCTATGCAAAGAATGGCAGCAGTAGAACGGAGGGCATAGGAGTGAATACACAACTGTATGGATTTTATGGTCCGCAAAGCACGGATGACATCCGTTTGACGTCCGTGTTTCATCCGTTTTTTTTTTTTTGGGCCGATCCATTGTAACTATGCCTATCTGTGTCTGCAAAACGGACAAGAATAGCACATGTTCTTCTTTTTTTTTCTTTTTTTTTGCGGAACAGGCATGTGGACATACGGACATGGAATGCACACGGAACAGTTTCCATTTTTTTAAACCCCATTGAAGCTAATGGTTCTGCATACGAACCTGTAAAAAAAAAAGCGGAACGTAAATGGGAAAAGAATGCGTTTGTGTGCATGAGTCCTTCGAGAGAGTTTCTTAGGCAGGGAGCCGGATCTCCTTAAAGAGACCAGCCCTGTATGGAGACGTTGGCAATGCTTCATGGGAAAACATGCATAGAGATACCTCCCAATGAAAGAGAACCCCATCATAAGGAGCTAGTTTCCATGAGGTGGCGCTAGCGAGACTGTTCTCGTTTTTTGGCAGGTAGCTCTATGCACAGAGGGAGTCGAAAACAGGGGTTGCCTTATTTTGCAAAAATAGTGCTATGGGCTGTGTCTGGCATTGCAGTTCAGCCCCTGTGACTTGAGGTCTGCAATACCAGTCACAGCCTGTAGACTAGAGTGGCGCTGCTTCTTGGGAAAAATGGGACTGAGCTGCAATACGAGGCACAAACCACGCACAAGAGTGCAGTTGCTGGAAAAAACAAAATGGCGTCTCCTTTTCACCCCCCTTTGACCATGTGACTGTATCTGGTATTGGAGCCCAACCCCATTTATTTGTATAGAACTGAACTGTGATACCATTCACAGTCTGTGGACTGGAGTGGTGCTGTTTGTAGAAAACACTGGTCTGAGCTGCAGTACCAGGCCCATCCCATGGACAAGTATGGTGCTGTTGATGGATAAAAGTAGGTGAAGATTAGTAAAAAAAAAAAAATCTTCTTTTTTTTAACCCAAACATAGCGCCCTGGGCTTTGTCTGGTATTGCAACCCAACCCAACCGCATTGCGATACCATTCACAGCCTGTGGACTAGAGTGGCGCTGTTTTTGGAAACCAATATTAAAAAATAAAAAGCTGATGAAAAAAATAGTACCTTTCTTGTTCATGGACAGTGTCCGAAATTGCAATCCAGCGCCAATTATTTTATAGGGAAGAGTTGCAATACCATTTAGTCCAGGGCTACACTGCGACTTTTTGTAGTGCGACCAATTTATTTTAACTATTGAATGACGGCTGCATTCCACAAGATTGCATTCATCTGAATGCATACATTTGGACAGCAGCGGTAGTCAAAGGGTTAAAATCAATCAGTCGCGCTACAAAAAGTCGCAGTGTAGCCTCACCCTTTTAAGTCGCGCGACAGGGCGCAACATTTGTTGCGCGACATTTTGTTGCACCAATGTCGCGCGACAATTTTTATAATGGCAGTCTATGGTGTCGCACTGCAACATGCTGTGACTGCGACGCAACAGTCGCATAAAAATCCATCTCGAATGGATTTTCTGCGACTGTTGCATCGCAGTCGCAGCATGTTGCAGTGCGACACCATAGACTGCCATTATAAAAATTGTCGCGCTACATTGGTGCAACAAAATGTTGCGCGACAAATGTCGTTGTGTAGACCTAACCTAGCCTTATACCTGCAAGTAGTGATAACCTGTAGTGTTGAGCCAATCTAAGTACTTAGATCCGAAATTTTAGGGAAAATTCGATTTGCTGCAAAACCTAATTTTCGTGCTTCGTGGTAATGAATCGATTTTCCCAAAATGGCGGCAAAAAAAAACCAAAACATACTTACCTCATCCGTTTACCCGCGAAGAGCCGATCGTGGACATCTTGATTGAAGATCCCATGCAAAATCCTGTGCACAGTGACATATGGCATGACCACGCCAGCCAACGTGATGACGTCATCACGGCCTGCACGAGATTTCGCGCTAGATCTTTAATCAAGATGGTGGCGGCCGGCTCTTCATGATCAAATGGATGAGGTAAGGTACTTTCACACTAGCGTTTTTCTTTTCCGGCACTGAGTTCCGTCCTCGGGGCTCAATACCGGAAAAGAACTGATCAGTTATATCCCCATACATTCTGAATAGAGAGCAATCCGTTCAGGATGCATCAGGATGTCTTCAGTTCAGTCTTTTTGCCTTTTCAGGACGGAGATAATACCGCAGCATGCTACGGTTTTATCCCCGGCCCAAAAAACTGAACACTTGCCGGATCCGGCATTTTTTCCCATTGAAATGCATTAATGCCGGATCCGGCCCCCAGTGTTCCGGCAAAACGGATCAGTTTTTGTGGTCTGCGCATGCTTAGACCGCAAAAAATGTGAAAAAAATAAATGCCGGATCCGTTTTTCCGGATGACACCGGAGAGACGGATCCGACATTTCAATGCATTTGTCAGACGGCTCAGTTTGCATACGTTTTGACTGATCCGGCAGGCATGCCGGAATCCTCTGCCGCAAGTGTGAAAGTACCCTAAGGCCTCTTGCACACGAACGTGTGCGCCCCGTGGCCGTATTGCGGACCGCATTTGCAGATCCGCAATACACGGGCGCCGTTCCGTGGGCATTCCGCATCACGGATGCGGACCCATTCACTTCAATGGGTCCGCAAATCCGGAGATGCGGAATGGTGCGGAACGGAAGCACGGAACGGAACCCTACGGGAGCGCTTCCGTGGGGTTTCGTCCCGTACTTCCGTTCCGCAAAATGGTAGAACATGTCCTATCTTATTGCGGAACGGCCGGATCGTGGACCCATTAAAGTGAATGGGTCCGCAATCCGCTGCCGCTTCCCCACGGACTGTGCTCGTGCACTGCGGGCCGCAGCACGACCACGGGGCGCACACGTTCGTGTGCAAGAGGCCTGTGTGATTATTTTTTTTTTTTCACTGCAATATTAATGTCAGATGCCGCGATCAGCTATGAACACGGTATCTGAGGGGTACAATGACGGGGAGCAGTAATTTGTCACAAAGCAATTTTTGGGGTAAAATTTGGCAAATTAGCTAAATCGAATTTTCAAATACTTCGCCCATCTCTAATAATCTGCATCGGATCTTGCGGATGTACCGGCATCATAACAATGTTCTCATGTTTATATTAATATTCCTCCCACATTTAGAATATTCCGTTGCAGGTCATGAGGTTCGGTTACACGCGGTCTCCATATCCGATAGGAGATGCGTTTAGGTTACACACTACAGCCGGTAGCATTCCGTCTACTCCGGTATTCATGGCCGCCTTTCTCACTGGTTAATAAATTAACTGTAAAACAAGCCATTTATTTAAATTCATTAATGAACTGAGCGCAGGTTAGTGCGGCCAAAAGCCAGATAAGTGGTCCACCATCTGAAATGGGGGAGGAATGAAGATGTGGCTCCACGCTGTATGCATCTGTATAGCACGAGCCTGGGAGACCTACTCATCACTCAGGCAGGTCGCTGCGTGCCATAGTTGGATGAAAGTTTGTAACTTTTCCCTCGGAGAATCAAGTTCTCATGGAGTGGGCGATTTATTAAGAAAAAAAGAAGTTTGAAATTGGTGCAGATTTTGATGTATTTTTGGACTTGTAGACACATGTATTAAAAGGCGTGCATGTTGGAGTCTTAGTCTAGGTCGATGAGGTCAAAGAAGACTGTATAAGTGATGTATGTGCACACAGTCCTTGTATAGTCTCATGAGATGGTCTTCAACTTATGGCTCTACCGATGCTGTTAAAGGAGTTGTCTAATCCTGTCGTTAGACAGTCCCGGCCACCAGCCGGTTGGCAAGCAGCATGGCTTGCTGTGTTACGCTGTTTAATCAGAGTTACAGAAACATCAAGTGCCGGCATGCCGTTTCCTGTTCGGGGCAAGATAAGACAACCCCTTTAAATTTGAACTCCACTGACAGCAGGAGAACCATAGTTGAGGAACCCTCTGCTCTAGCATGAGGAGGTTGTATAGATCAGGTGGTAGGACACCTCTTACTGGAACCTAGAGACGTAGTCTTTTTCCTTACTACGCATAAAATGTGTCAGGCATCGGGAAGTTAAGCTCTTGATATAGTCCACTGCAATAATAAAAACATTAGGGTTAGACACCTGCTCCATCTCGGAAGAAGGAGCATATCTTTTGGTTGTCCAGAGGTAGCTTTTGCACCCCACACTAAGGGAGCCCAGAGCCCTTCTGCCTCATAAGAAGACATCAGTATTATGAATGGCTCATGGTAGGAGGGGGCCTTGTGACCGTTTTTGCACTGGGGCCCAGGAGCTTCATGTTACGACACTTCTTAGATCTCAGTTGAGCCACATGAGCGGTGGACACACCGGGGCAGATATTACTAATACTGTCTAAGGTTTAGACAGCGCAAACTTGGACCAGATTGGTCTATAAATGCGTGGCTTATGCTGGCTAATAATTTTGGCGCACCTTTTAGACTATGCAGTCGTGGCGTACTTTTACGCATCTTAAGCCACACTTCCTCCACCCACAAAGCATCCCCCATTTTACACCACGTCCCCTCTTGCTAGGTGAGGCAAACAAGCATCTCTGACACCTCATGGTGGGCACGGCCTGCGCCCCAGAATTCTGGTGCCTTTGCAATAGTAAATGTTCCCCCATTTCTTTTCCATAAGAATGAGAATTTTAGATAATTTCCTTTCCCCCCCCCTAGATTTGGTGGTGCGGTGTATACATTAATTTCTAGTCTATTTACTCCTGTCCTGGACATTACTTGCAAGTTCAGAAAGTTGTAGCTACCTCCATTCTCTTTGGAGAATTTCCCATTGGCGTCATTGTTTTACAATTAGAAGGTGAAAATTTGTGTGCAAAATCATACTAAGGCCTCTTTCACACGAACGTGGCCGCATCACTTGAATGGGTCCGAAAATCCGGAGGTGCAGAACAGAAGCACGGAACGGAACCCTACGGAAGGACTATGGAGTGCTTCCTTGGGGTTTCGTCCCGTACTTCCATTCCGCAAAAAGATAAGACAAGTTCTATCTTTTTGCGGAACGAGCAGATGGCGGACCCATTAAAGTGAATGGGTCCGCGATCCGCTGCGGCTGCCCCACGATGGGTGTTCGTTCAAATTGCGGGCCTCAGCACGGCCACGGGGCGCCTAAAGTGGAGCACCTAGGCAAATGTGTTACTCTTTTGTTAATTTAATTTAACCAGCTGTTTGTGGTGGAAAAGACGCCATGCCAGGAATGTAAGCAGAGCCTTGTAACCTTGTAACAGCGGAGCACATTTTCCGTTGTTTGTATAATGGCAACGTATTTGGCAGCGAGGAACAGAGTTGGTAATCATATCAGCCATTCTCCTTGGGGCTCATGCCCACGAATGTAAGGACTTGGTTGCCGGTATTGCAGACCACATATGGCAGGTCCGCAAAATACGAGCACTGGCTGTGTGCACTCCATGCTGGGAAGCCCATGGAAACACTGAGGCCCCTTTTACATGAGCGTGTATTCCGCGCGGGTGCAATGCGTGATTCGAACGCATTGCACCTGCACGGAATCAGAACCCATTCATTTCAATGGGGCTGTGTACATGTGCGTTTGGTTTTTACGCATCACTTGTGCGTTGAGTGAAAATCGCAGCATGTTCTATATTCTGCGATTTTCATGCAACGCTGGCCCCATAGAAGTGAATGGAGCTGCGTGAAAATCGCATTGCATCATCCGCAAGCAAGTGCGGATGGGGTGCGTTTTTCATGGATGGTTGCTAGGAGATATTGTTTGTATACATTCAGTTTTTCTTTCATGCGCGTGCAAAACGCGTTGCACCCGCGCAATAAAAACTGAACAACTGAATGCAATCGCAGGCAAAACTGAATGACTTTGCCTGCAAAATCACGCATTTTTCACTGAACACATTCGCAATGCATCCGGACCTAATCCAGACACGCTCGTCTGCAAGGGGCCTAAGAAACACTTCCGTGGTCCTCCGATCCGTGTCTCCTATCTTTTGCCGTATCTTGCAGATTGCGGACCCATTCAAGTCAACGGGTCCACATCTGAAGCACTGAGTGCTCACGGCCAGTGCCTGTGCCACACTGGCACGGAGCCCTTACGTTTGTGGGCATGAGCTTTGTACCGAGGCTCTCTGTCTAATATCCTTGTCTTCCATAGCCAATCTATGGTTCTGGCCGTGTACAGCCGGAAGTTTCTTAGTCAGTTTATCTTTGGAGTGAGAAAGGAGAACATTGTGGAGAACATACAAATTGGTTGGATTTGGATCCAACACCCTAGAGCTGCAAGATGACAGCCCTAACCACTGAGCCAATCTATAACCTCTATAGATGAGACCCAAGTATGTATTTAGAGGAAGGTTTAACCAAAGGGCCAAAATATTATAACGCAAATGTGACCTCCTATAGACATCAGGCTACCATAGGATATTTAAAGGGATAAGTATATTATCTGTGAGGGACCCAACACATGGGGGGGATGTTTCTGAAATCAGAAAACCCCTTTAAAGAGTTTGTCCAACAAGATAAGGTTGTTTTTTTTTAAAGAAAAGGCAGGATAGGTAAAAAAAGAAGCATTACTCACCTCACTGGTCCCCCTTCTGCTGCTGTTCTTGCTCTTAATCAATCCTTGCTGATCTCCATTTCTATCTTGCCACATGGGAGATAACAAGAAATGCCTGCTGTGCATTACCTGCAAGATCCACACCCCAGTGGTCCTAGTGACCCAAACTTAGATCACCATAAATCCCTTAAAAGAAGTTTAACAGAACCACGGGGGTCTGAGTGTTGCAGATGTAATATTAGCTTTATAGTTGTTTGGATTTCTATAGTTGGATGTTTGAGTACAATTTTAGACAACATAAAGCAGGCAATATGATTCTGTACTTTGTCAGGTAGTTCTCAGTGCATCTCAGTTCTTAACCATTCATGCGAGACCCCGCCCATGCAGAGCCTCTGTTAGGGTAGGTATCGGTATTTTTGAACTGTGCCAACAAAGGAAATTTACCTATATCTTTAATTGGCTACCTACGATAAGGTGAGATAGCTATAGGGGTGGTATAGATTGCAATTGCTACCCAACATCTTTGTCTGTGCTAGCCTTCGGCATCCCATGGGACCGTCAGGGAGTGATGTGGAACTGCAAAGGCTTATGCTAAGTGCAAAATAATGTAATCATATAGGGGGACATTTATTAAAAACAACGTTTTCCACACTAGTCTTAAAGGGGTTATCCAGATTCCAGTATCTACAACAGCCTGCCCATGTGCCGGGCCCCTCCGTGGGAATATACTTACCCCGCTCCCTGCGGCGCTCCTTGTCCCTGCACCGCCACTGCTGCTTCTCTTTGTACACGGATGAAAATATCCGGTGTCTAGGGGAGCAGGTGTATGTTGTCATCAATTTACAGGGAGAAGCAGCAGCAGCGGCGATGCGGGGACCAGGAGCGCCGCTGGGAGCAGGGAGCGGATACTGGATAACGCCCTCCGCACTAATTGCGGACAAGAAAAGGCATTTTCTATGAGAGTGCGGAACGCACATTGCCGGTGTCCGTGTTTTGCGGATCCGTAAAACACATACAGACGTGTGAATGGACTCTAACATTAATTTTCCCTTATTATGTCTTATGGTACGATTTGGTGACTTCCATATTATGGCTCCAACACGCGGACCCCTTGTGGTACTGTTGAATGGAGGTTAAAAAAGTTTTTCAAGACTTTAATACCGATGATGTATCTTCTGGATAGGTCATCGGTATCTGATCGTGGGGGGCTGACACCTAGGACCCGGCTGTATGAGAAGGCACCGACGCCTCAATGGGGCTGCGCTGTGCCTAGGCCATGTGACAGATGAACGTGACATCACATGGCCTAGGACAAGCTGATCAGATACTGTGACCTATCCTGAGGATAGGACATCAGTATTGGGGTCCATTCACACGTCCGCAACGTGTTTTGCGGATCCACGAATCCGCAAAACACGGACAGCGGCAATGTGCGTTCCGCATTTTGCGGACCGCACATTGCCGGCACTGTAGAATATGCCTATTCTTGTCCGCAATTGCGGACAAGATTAGGCATTTTCTATTATAGTGCCGGCGATGTGCGGTCCGCAAATTGCGCAAATCCACAAAACACGGATCCGCAAAACACTTACGGACGTGTGAATGGACCCTTAAAGTCTCGGAAAACCCCTTTCAGTCTACCAAGTGTTCTACTTACAGGGGTTCAGGTGTTGCGGCTATGATACCGCCATGTGAAATGGCCCTCCAGGACAGATCGTACATTGGATGCTTGCAGAATCCTAGCTTATAACCCCTATAGATATTGGATCTTGTGAAGATCTCCTCCGAGTAGTCACTGGTAACCAGATAAACGTGTCCTGAGATGTTCTCCTATAGGGCATCTGTGCGTGTGACCCTCCCCGATGTCAAGTCCTTGCACAATTAAATATTCAGAACAACGTGTGTAAAGCCGGGGGAGGGGAGGGCCGCTATTAAATACATGAGATGCAAAACCACTTTAGAGGAGAGCACCTAGTGTCACCTACCCTTGCCTGTCACGGCGGCCTTGGTTTTTCGCCTTCTATCACGGCTGGACCTACAATCTGTTTGCGTAAACGGCTTTTCCCGTGCATGGTTCTAATTTGTACTTTCCTAATTAGCTTGTAACTTGGCTTTCTAATTACAAACAGTTTTGCTTTTGCTCGGGTCGAGCAGCAGCAGCAGCAGCAGCTGGGAGGATGACCTCAATTTGTTGCAGCGCGGAAGAGGTTAATTGTTGCACTGTTTGGCCCTCCCAATGTGGCCTCAGTTTGTTGCAGCGTGGAAGAGGTTAATGTTTGCACTCTTTAGGCCTCTTGCACACGAGCGTGGCGGATTGGCTCCGGATGCGTTCAGTGAAACTCGCAGCATTTGGCAAGTTCAATCAGTTTTGTCTGCGATTGCGTTCAGTTGCGATGCGTTTTGATGCGTTTTTTGATTAAAAAAACCTGCAGGTTTACAAACAACATCTCCTTAGCAACCATCAGTGAAAAACGCATCGCATCCGCACTTGCTTGCGGATGCAATGCGTTTTTCACTGACGCTCTATTCACTTCTATGGGGCCAGGGCTGCGTGAAAAACGCAGAATATAGAACATGCTGCGATTTTCACGCAACGCAGAACTGATGAGTGAAAAAAAAAACGCTCATGTACACAGACGCACTGAAATGAATGGGTCAGGATTCAGTGCGGGTGCTGTGCGTTCACGTCACGCATTGCATTGATGTCGCAGGGCATATTTTGTAATGCTGGTCTATGGTGTCGCACTGTGATGTCGTGTCGCAGTATGTCGCAGTGCGACACCATAGACTATCATTGTAGAGCGTGTCACACGACACCTGTTGCAGCGTAGCCCTAGCCTTAGGCTGGATTCACATGCCGCGTTTTCATTGTTGGTTTGGCCAAATGGGACTTAGGCCGAGTTCACACGAACGTGTGTGACCCGTGCCCATGCTGCGGACCGCAATGCACGATCGCCGGCCGTAGGTCAGCCGCATCGGATCGCGGACCCATTCACTTTAATGGGTCCGCGATCCGGCCGTTCCGCAAAAAGATAGGACATGTTCTATCTTTTTGCGGAACGGAAGTACGGGACGCAACCCGGGGGTCCCGTTCCATGCGGCCGTTCCGCTATTCCGGATTTGCGGACCCATTGAAGTGAATGGGTTCGCATCCGTGATGCGGAATGCACACGGAACTGTGGCCGTGTATTGCGGCCTGCAGGGAGCGGGGTGAGAAATCTACTTGCGCAGCATTTTTGCTTGTGTTGAGCGAACTTCTGTTTTTAAGTTTGGCGTACAAGGTTATAACTTATGGTCTGTGGTAGCGGAATCCATAACGGAATTCTTGGATAACCCAAACCTTATATTGCGAACTTGAAACACAAGTTCGCTCATTCCTACTCATGTTCTTTATAGGGTCGGTTGTGCCTTTTTTTTTTTTTTTTTATTCCGCATGCTACGATTATAGTTTTTTTCCCCATAAGCTTTCAAAATCCGCAGCATGTCCCGCAGGTCTAACGTGTTTTCAGTTACATTTTTTAATGATCCCATCAGCTACAATTAAAGGGGTTTTACGAGATTTTTATACTGATGACCAGTGGCGTACATAGAGAAGTAAGGGCCCCATAGCAAGGATCAAACCAGGCCCCCACACAGGACAGAAGGGTTTCTGCCTAAACACCTTTCACTGACCCTTGGGCCATTTTTCCCACTGCTTCATTTGCTACAAGTTGTTCATTTACACTGGGTTCAGACCTGAGCGTATTTGATATGCGCATTTAACGCGCGTTTTTGTCACGCGTTTGTGTGATTGACAGCAGTGTCCTATGGCCGCAAACGCGCGACAAAACGCCCCAAAGAAGCTCAAGAACTTGTTTATGCGTCGGGCGTTTTTCAGCACGTTCGAATGCGCTGTAAAACGCGAAAATGTGAACCAGTCCCATAGGGAAGCATTGGTTTGCATCGGTTATGCGTTTTACAGCGCGTTCGAACGCGCTGTAAAACGCGCAAGTGTGAACTTAGGGTCAGGGCAGGCATCCTTAACCTGCGGCCCTCCAGCTGTTGTAAAACTACAACTCCCACAATTCCCAGCTGTAGGCTGATGGCTGTAGGATGTTCGGGCATGCTGGGAGTTGTAGTTTTGCAACAGCTGGAGGGCCGCAGTTTGAGGATGCCTGATTTAGAGGGTAGAGTCCTGACCAAGTTTTCACCTCCATTAGAAGAGGAGATGATCCAAACTAAGACTGGGATGGTCTGCCGCTATGGTAGTTACGCCCTTGCTGATGACCTATCCACACGGTCGTGTGCGTGCGCCCTTTTTTTTTTGCAGATTTTCCGGCCACTACCTGGGGCAGCTCCCTACTGCGCTGCCCCCGTTGGCCCGAGCATGAACAACACCTTAGCATTCCCATTGCATTTTTGTGTAGCGAGGAAGGGGTTAATCCTGTTGTAGGATCATTAAAAAAAAGAAAAGGACTGAACTATGCCGCCCTGGGTTACTACACCAGTCTGAGGGGCTGACGAAAACAGTCCTACAGCAAACAGACAGCAGCAGCAGAGCAGATGGACGCACAGCGCTAGCAGGATGTGCTTACAATGAGGCCCTGACGGGCATCTGGGAAAGCGGGCTGGAGTGGTTACCGCAGGAACAGGTTTCAGGTTGTGTTTGTTTGTTTGTCTCTTGTTTGCAGGCAACTGTAACAAACAAACAACACGCGAGGAGTGTCCCATAGGCCGCTGCCTCCTGGGCTTCCTCTCCCAGCCACCCTGGGACTTTCATCCAGCTCTGGGCATAAGAAGAGATGAAGCCAAAGTGAGAGGGATCTTACAACTTGACGGGATTTAGTAACCCTGCCCTCTGCTCTCGTCTCCGCCAAGGGGACAAAGATGCTCCTCTCTCTGACTTTTAACCCCTTTTGCTACGCTTTTCTTAAAGAAAACCGGTAAAACGTAATCTTGTCCTCTTGATCCCAGGCTTCATTTTGTAAGGTTTCCCTCTCCGAAGAATCCTGCCCTTTCTGGCTGACAACAGGGAGCAATAGACAACTTTTAGCTGCTTAGGCTACTCTCACGCTGGCGTTTTGGCTTTCCGTTTGTGAGATCCGTTCAGGGCTCTCAGAGAACGGATCAGTTTTGCCCTAATGCATTCTGAATGGAAAAGGATCCGCTCGGAATTCATCCGTTTGCCTGCGTTCCGTCTCCATTCCGATCTGCAGCGTTTTGCTGTCCGCTTGACAAACGGATCCGTTCAGATAATACAAACGTCTGCGTCCATTCAGAACGGATCCGTTTGTATTATCTTTGACATAGCCAAGACGGATCCGTCTTGAACACCATTGAAAGTCAACAGAGGAGGGATCCGTTTTCTGTTGTGCCAGATTGTGTCAGAGAAAACGGATCCGTCCCCATTGACTTAGGCCTCCTGCACACGACCGTATGGCTTTTTCGGTGTTTTGCCGTCCGTTTTTTACGGATCCGTTGTTCTGTTTTTGAGTTCCGTTGTGTTTCCGTTTCTGTTCCGTTTTTCCGTTCCGTTTTTCCATATGGCATATACAGTATACAGTAATTACATAGATAAAATTAGGCTAGGCATAACATTTTCAATAGATGTTTCCGCAAAAAACGGAACGGAAACGGAAGACATACGGATGCATTTCCGTATGTGTTCCTTTTTTTGCGGACCCATTGACTTGAATGGAGCCGCGGAACCTGATTTGCGGGCGATAATAGGACATGTTCTATCTTTAAACGGAACGGTAAAAACTGAAATACGGAAACGGAATGCATACGGAGTACATTCCGTTTTTTTTTACGGAACCATTGAAATGAATGGATCCGTATACGGACCGTATACGGAACGCAAAAAACGGCCAGTAAACGGGGGGGGAAAAAACGGTCGTGTGCAGGAGGCCTTACATTGTGTGCCAGGACGGATTCGTTTTTTTCTCTGACACAATCTGACACAATAGAAAACGGATCCGTCCTCCATTGACTTTCAATGGTGTTCAAGACGGATCCGTCTTGGCTATGTTAAAGATAATACAAACGAATCCGTTCTGAACGGACTCAGACGGTTGTATTATCTGAAGGGATCCGCACAAAACGCAAGTGTCAAAGTAGCCTTAGCCTCTTGCTTGTGCTGTCCCTTTAAGGGCCCATGCACACAAACGTATTTTCTTTCCATGTCTGTTCTGTTTTTTTTGTGGGCTTTATTTTGTGTGGACCTTATGCGGAACCATTCATTTTAATGGGTCCGCAAAAAAACGGAAGTTACTCCGTGTGCATTCCATTTCTGTATGTCCGTTCTGCAAAAAGATAGAACATGTCTTATTATTATTGGCCGCATTACGGACAAGGATAGGACTGTTCTATCAGGGGCCGGCTGTTCCGTTTTTGCAAAATGCGGAATGTGCGCGGACGTCAGCCGTGTCGTGTGCATGAGCCCTTACTTCCATGGCGCCTGTATTGTTTTTATTTACTATTGCACTTGTGCTCGTGCACCGACTTGAGCTACGCTGTCACTCGTTTCTTCCGGGTCGCCCTCGGGTTGTTGCTTTGTGCTTTAGCTGCTAAGATGGCATTTGTAAATATTGCTCGGGGTTAATTTCCTGGGCTCTTTGCTTTTTTTTTTTTTTTTAATATCTAAAGGTTAAACTTCTCCACTCTCTGGTAGCCCACCCTTAATAATGCCAAAAGAAAAAAATATATAAAAGTGCCCCCCCCCCCCCCCTTTCTTGCTTCTCATGTTTGATTAAGGATGAGTGTGTGCCCGTTTGATGGCCTTTTCAGAAAGCTGCCACAAGCCTGGTCAGGTCAAAGGTTTAACAGCAATTAAGCCTAGTTGCTTTAGAGACAAATGCATTTTTTCACCTGCCGCCAGTAGGAAAGGGAAAAAAAAAAAGAAAGCAAGGGCTCATTGTGTTGGGTGTTTGAACTGATTATGTTTAGAGGCTGGTTGTGATTGGCTGGGAAAGGCGTGGCTGCCAGGATAGCTTTGCATGTTGTCAGTCCATGAGCCACCGTGCAATGTGTCTACAACCTGAGGAAACTAAAGGCTCTCCTTACAACCAGGCTTATTAGCTCTTCTCCGGGCCCCAGATCCCTTGTTTTTTTTTGTGTGGTGGCAGCTAAATGGAGTTTGTCAGGTTTGTCAATATGCCATTGATTTTGTAATTTTCTCCTGTGAAACTTGCCATGATCCTTCTGGTGGTTGTTGTTGTGGTGGTGGTGAGAAGTAGATAGAAGCCTCCTCGAGCTCCTCGTCGAGGCAGCTTTGTTTACTAAGTTGCCTGGGATCCTTGCAAGAATTCCGGTCGCTTCTCCTTGTAGCTTTTCTCCTTTTGTTAAGGATCCTTCTTTTTTCTCTCCCGCACCCCCCCCCCTTTCCTCTTTTCCCTATCGTCCTCTCATTGACCCCCCCCCCCCTCCTCCTCCTTTTTTTTTTTTCCTTTGGGGCTTCTTACAGAACAAGTGACAGCCACCACTTCTTCTTCTCAGATCCATGTCTTTCATTTCTATCAGCTGCTGTTATCGAATTTCCAACCCCCGGCGTTTAGCGTGTGCACTTCTGATTCCACGTGTGTGCCCGGCACGATGTGTGTGTGAGCTCCTGTGTTTGTCCGTAGCGTTCGCTTATTCGGGAAAGAGGGGGGGGTGTTCTCTTTCTGTTGACGTGGGTCGGTGTCGATCGTGCTCGTGGTTCCTGAAGGCGGCTCGTTGCCACTCTTCTATAGAGCTGTCCCGGTTGATTGTCGAACCCCCCATCTAAGGCTTTTTTTTTTTTCCTTGGTGTTTGTCTCGTGACGTAGAGGAAGTGGTTGATTTGCTTCTCTTTTTTTTTTTTTTTTTTTTTTTTTTTTTTTTCTTTTTGCTGAATTGTATCGGTTGAATTTTTAGTAAGCAGATCTAAATGGAGGTATATCTCAGTGTCAAGCCAGCAACGTCGTCCTTCCGCTGCTCCTAACAGGATTTCTTTTGATCAGGGGAGGGAACTCCGAGGGATAGACTGGTAAGTTATAACGCTGGTCTGGAATTTTTTTTCTTTTTTTTTTCTTTTTTTCAACACGTACCCTCTGTGTTGCCACATCGAGCTGGCACATGTGCCCACCGCTGCAGGTGGGTGTATCTGACAGCTGCCATGTTGGGCATGTTGATGTTTTACCATGTGCTCGGAGGGAATTTGGCAGAGCAGTAGTTAACTTTTCCACTTTGCAAAGCAACAATGAAGTCATTGAAAACTTGGCTGGAGTGTTTTTTTTTTTCTTCTCCCTTTCTCTTTATGTTAGTCTGTGTGTAACCAGACATATCTCAAAGGGCGTGCTCACAGTTTATATAATGCCATATGCTGAACGTGCGCTTGCATTTTATTTAATTTTATTTAATTTTTTTTACTTTTTTTTTTTTCTGGTGTTTGTGGCCCACTGGCATGGCTTCTTACAGTTGGTATTGCTGTTGTTGACACTTCTAGTGCTGGTCCATAACCACCCGCAGGATATTTGCAGCTTGATGCCTTTGGGAGATAAAGGGTTATTGCAGCGTCTGTTTCCTGCTGTTGCTGATGCAGAAACATTGTGTAATAGCGCGCAGAACAATAATCGTTTGTGACCGAAAAAGAAAGAAGAAAACAATAGTTTGAATGTTTGTTTATTTACTTTTGTTTTTGCAATTTTGTTACAATCTTTGCTTCTTTTTTTTTTAATATAAAAAATACATATTTTTCCCAGCCTTCCAGCAGCGAGCAGCGTCATTCTCACCAGCAATGGAACTTGAGAGCCCATTGGCCTGACACTTTGTAATCAAAGTTGATTTATTGTTCATTAGCGAAGCATTAGGCCTCTCAGGAAAGGCAGTTATTTGTGCAGCGGCCTGTCAAACTGCAGAATGCCAGCACCTGTCATTGGGCAATCATGAAATAAGGTGAAGGAAATTAGAGCTTGCCTTTCACCCACACACACAGCGGATACTCAGGTAGGCCCCTGGATGACTTTTTTATTTTATTTTATTTTTTTTTCAAGGGGGAACTTCCACCGTCCACTTGGTACCAGATTGCAAAGCAGCAATGAAATCCCCATTTATGCTTTTATGTCTTTTTTTTTTTTTTCTTTTGCTGTAGTGTAAATATCTGAGGTCACATTGATCTAATCTACAAAGGCTTTTTACTGTGCACTTGCAGAGACCGCAGCAAAACGGGTCATTTTAATACAGAGAGGCATTGTAGAGTTCAAGAACTGCCACTTAGCGCAGGTTTGCATTTCCGTACAGCATGCAAATCATCTGTTTAGTAGAGAAAAATACCTTTTTATCTCTTTTGCGCTGTACAGCAAGATGCCATAGAGAGCAAAGGCCAACAGTAAGGGCAGTGGCACATCCGATAGTCCCCGCATCCCGATAGGGTCTTGTTATTGATTATTGTTCTGTTTGTAATATTTGCTTCCTACTCTGCAACAGCAGCGAAACACGGAGCGTTCCTCTAAATCTGTATAGATGGGATCCTTCTGTTGAAGCGTGTCTGATCCTTTTATAGCTGGATGGACGTGGACACTATAGAGGATACAGTACAGAACTTTTTTCATTCTTGCACTTAGCTGGGGGAATAGATTCTTATGACTACTTTAGTTTTTGGGGTATTTTTCATAAAAGTATCACCTGCTGTACTGTAGGTTTTATGTTGTATACTGTCTACGTGTATAGGTAGAGGGAGAAGAGTAGAGTCATTTAACTACGTGATGCTCAGTCCTGGAAAAAGTACAACATATTGTGCAGCGCAATGTGAGTTGTGCTGAATAACCAATTCAGCTCTGCTATATCTGTGTCTCTGTGTGTGTGTGTATATTTTTATATATATCATATGATACCTGTTCTAAAGAGCTGACAATCTATAGCAGTCTGTAATTACTCTTTACAAAGAAACTTCTCCAAATCAGGGAAATCAGGGCGCAATATGATCCCCCCCCCCCCTCCCCATGAAGTGCCTTGCCTAATAATAATAATAGTACGGTAGTAGTAATAGCCTTAATACCTCTTCCATATGTATTCTATTTATCCATGCAAGATCTGATCAAAGGTGCTACTATGCTGCTGAGCCCTCTCCGGCGTTGGCTCTGCTTCATTGGTGAAGTTCCAGCTGGGCTGTAAGAGGAATCCCAGGCAAGGCAACAAAAAAACAACACAAGTGTGAAAAGAAAACATTATTTGATGAACTTGTGTCTGCCGCCATGGAAACGGGGATCCATTACTGTTTTTCCAGAGTATGGAATGAAAACATTCAGCATTGGGGTATATTATTTTCTTGTGAATCTAAGGGATAGGAATTTTAAACATTGTCATTTCAAAGCAATAGGTTTTCCAGTTGTGTTTTTATGATGTTTTCAGCAGAAAAGGAATTTATATATAAACATGGATATCTATCTATCTATCTATCTATCTATCTATCTATCTATCTATCTATCTATCTTCTTATATCTATCTATCTATCTATCTATCTATCTATCTATCTATCTATCTATCTATCTATCTATCTATCTATCATCTATCTATCTATCTATCTATCTATCTATCTATCTATCTATTATCTATCTATCTATCTATCTATCTATCTATCTATCATTATCTATCTATATTCTATCTATCTATGTATCTATCCATCTATCTATCTTATATCTATTTATCTATCTTCTTATATCTATCTATCTATCTATCTATCTATCTATCTATCTATCTATCTATCTATCTATCTCTATCTATATCTATCTGTCTGTTAATCCATATCATGTCTGTAGATATGTCTATCTATCTCACGTCTATCTATCCACCTATCATCTATTTGGAGCTATGTATCTGTCTATTTATCCATCTCATGTCTTTAGATCTATCTATCTATCTATCTATCTATCTGTCATCTCTTTATTTATTCATCTAAACATATTGATTTAGCTTTTTGGTACCTATGGTCCATGATAGGTCATGATTGAGCTATCATGGACCATATCTAACTAATGCTAATATTCCCCATTTGGACTTTCTTGCAGTCCTATGTAAGTCACCGCTAGCGCATCATGCTGATGTCTCTGCAGAACATATCCCCAATGTGAAGTGATAAAGTAGGAAAGTAAATGCATTTCTTCTTCTCTGCCTGTATTCCAGGCCCTGGTGCTGAAAATGTCAGGACATGACCGGTTTGTGCACTGTAGAGAAGCCAGAGAGGACTCTGGGCAAAGTTCTCATTGGGTTAATGCGGTGTGACTCACGAAGCATCCTAAAAGCAGGATTGCATAATCTGGCTGAGCTGGTAACACTGTAAATCATCCATGGCTAGGAAGAGGGGGGGGGGGGGAGTAATAACATTTCAAAAAGAGGAAGGGCCGATTGAGACCTGCAAGACTAGGGTCAGTGGTGACCATAACAGACTCCTGCAGAGCTCCCAGACTGTCCAGAAGAACCTGACCCTACGCACTTCAAATGTCTTAAAGGAGCATGACGCAGACTGTCTGACTGAATAGACTGTTTTATTACAGGCTGTTCTCTTCTGGAGGCCTTGAAATAATTAGAAAGTAGACACAGTAAAACTGTGGTTTTATGGTCGCCTGTTGTGTCACCTGTGCAACGTCTGTGACCCATGTGTAACTCAACAACCAAGGCTGATGGCGAAGTTAGCTTGGTGAGCTGTTTTTGGCAAACTTTTTGAGATGTCATCAATGTACCGTAGTCCTACACTGGAAGTGGGGGGGGGGTCTTTCTGCAGAATAGATAAATTTACCTTTAAGAAGATCAGTTGCTTATAAGTAGTGGTGGTTGTCAACTCTGAATATCGGGGGCCTGCATTTGGGGGTCCGTGGTTGGCCTTGACGAGATATTCATTTTTTCCTTTTCTTCCACAGAATGGTACATGGAGAGGCCATGTGTCCAGTGGAGCTCACAATCTATTTCCCATATTCCCATGTAGCAGAGCTTACCTTGTCACTCAACTCTTTGTGCTGTGTAATCTTCTTGGGGCGTTCTAAAGTGGTCGGACTCGAGTTACTATATGTTACCAGTGCTTACCTACAGCAGCACCTAGAGAGGTTGACTATCTGTTTCCCATGTCAGATGTAGCAGAGCTTAACTTGTGACTTTACTCCTTGGGCTGCCTCATCTGAGTTTAAACTAAACCCTAGAGGGTCATGGACCTATCCTGATGCCGAGCGACCAGACCAGCTCTGCTACATCTTTTCCAGCTCCGTCCCCTACTAGATGGCAGTAGGCAGCGAAAGGTTACGTTCCCTCTCTCTCTTCCCGGCCGATGAAACGATTTGCACTCCCGAGTTTAGTGTTTATTTTCAGTCGGCCCCATTAATACGTCTTAATCTGTAACAAATGTTCTGTTCTGCATTCAGAGTTATTGATTTTCCTCCAGTTTGGGAAAATAAATAGAGGCCGAGAGGAGGGGAGTCCACCCACGACACCTGCACGGAGAGATTGTGGGAAAGTTCTGACACCATCAGTTAAAATTGTTATTGTTTGGTCCAGACTTGGCTGGTTAGGACACAGTTTGTTTGTTTTATGGAGTGCAGACTTGGGTTACTGGAAACTTGTTTTCTTTCCCCGGCACAGACTTTAATTACGTTTTATAGATGTTGTTTTTTTTTTGTTTTGTTTTTCCGATGAGTTCATTAAAAAAGATAGTGTAAAACCTACAGAGTTAGAATCCTGCTGTCATCTTTTTGGGGGCCTTTACCCTGGGTGACAGACATTGAGCTCTCATGCATTCGATTTCCCCCAGTTCGCCACCTTCTCTGGAAACCCAAGCGCCATGAATATTTAGTAACAAATGTAGTTGTCATTCATTACCCCCCCCCCCCTCCCCTGTAACGTGAAGAACTGGACGGCCATTGATTAGGTGAGAGATGGGACCTGGCCTGTTATACAATGAACTGCGCTTAGGTTCTTTGAGGTCTATCGGTTCCTAAATCTGAGACATCGTTGTGCAAATAGCCCTGAATAGGGCAAACCGACAGCATCGCGAAGGTCGTCATCTGTGATATCTCAAGGGCTCCCGTTTTTTTTCTTCTTCTTCCCTTTGCTTTGTATTTTCTTATTCTTTTTCATGTCTTGACAAAACAAGATGACACGAGACAGAATACATTAAATTTAGATTTTTATCCAACCTGTGACAGCGGTGGCGATTTAATTTATTTCACTCATTTTTTTTATTATTATTATTTGTTGCATCATCCAAGAGGACGATTCTTCGCACAACGTCCATCATTGCCGAAACGCTTTACGTAAAAGTCTTTTGCCGGTCTTCCTTTGGCCTTGGTTTTCCAAAGCATTTAGACATTTTTTTTATCTTCTTATTTTTTTTTTTCACGTCTTTTGACCTTTAGCGCCGACTGGCTGGAGCGTCTTCATTAGTAGTAAATCAGAGACTGGCGAAATTGTCAAAGATCCCACTGATGTCTTCTCGTTAGAATGTAATTTGCACTCTTGTGTTCCACCGTGAGCTACTGACAGGGGGTGTCTGTCATAGGTGCGAACAGCTTACAACGTCTTAAGCAAAGCCAAATCTCCGAGTGTGGTCCATTGACCAAGTTTGGGATCGGGAAATGAAAGGTTAATGTAATTTTTTTAAACATTTTTGTTTTCCCCAAAAAAAATTTGGTGAAAGGAGGTTTCAAAATAGATGGGTCAAATGTTTTCCAATTATTTTTTTTAAACAAAAAAGTAATTTTTTGTTTGTTTTATTTTAAGAAAGTCTTGAGGGAAGCCTTTGGTCATATTACCAGCTATGGCATTGATGAATTGGTACCTTGCACCTTACAACTTTAAAAGATCAAATGGAGAGGGGGGGAGGGGGGTCAGCAAGCTCATTTATCAAATCTATAAATTACATTACACATTTGTACAGAGGAAGGTTGGGGGAAAGAAAAAAAAGTGCAGATATTTCCATGAGATGAAAAATATCTATTGTTTTCCAACTCTATTAACATAAATGTTTTTTCCATTAACATAAATAAATGCTCAGCGCTTAGGATCAGCCGGGTAATTTCAGAGCAAGTGTTTGCATTTATTAGTATTGTAATTGGGCTTAATGATCTAGTTCTTATTGTGGTTTTATTTTGCAAAAATGTAGATTTATTTTTTTCTGTTTTAAAATGCTTTACATACGGCGGTTTAAAAATAATGACAAAAAATACAAAAATAAATAATATTCTTTATTATAGTCTTTTGACTGTGGGATATTAATAGGGTTTAATTATTCTACGCCTGTTATTTTTTTTTAAGCAATGGAATGGAGTATTTATTGTCAGTAAAACAATTAACCTGGCAGGTAAGCTGAAGGCTGGCAATGAATACGAATTGAGAGATAAGATCAGGGGCGTCAGTCACCCCCAGTGAACCGCACGGGAGACGGAGAACACGATTCTATCTCTGCCCAACCTGATCATAACTGCCTCCCACATTCTATCAAATCCTGTTTCTGTAAATGAGAACAGTTTTTATTTACATAAAAAGGGCTTTGTGAGAAGCAGGCGAATGACTCGCAGGCACTTTTATAATTTACATTAATGAATCTTGCCATGTGGGGAGGTAGGGGAGGGAGATGAAGCAGAAGGGAGGAAAAAAAAATATCCAACTCCGTTGTTTGGAATTGGTATACTTGCAAATGGGGTTTTAGGTCAAGAGGTGTTGTCGGGGGACGCGTCCCATTCCCAAACTCTAGGGAGACTTCAGCTATCCTAATATTGCTCTTCATGTTTGTGCATTATACAAATGTAGCAGAGTGGAGTTGGTCACTGATGACAATTCATGGCGGTATCATTACGGTCCATAGACATGGGCAAATAAATTGCCCGTAACAAACGGCCATTGATGATGGAGGAAATCGATCAGCGCCCACTTAATTTCATTTCTATCTAACAAAATGTGCGTGTTTTTGCACCATATGTTTCCCTGGCAAGCGACGGGCAGGTGCCATTGACACAGGGCAATGTGGCATTCACCAACTGCGATTGTTGGGTCAGCATAATAGACGCAAATTATCAAATCCTCGATCAATTGATCACTGAACAGGGGTATGTTCGACTTAGTATGTGGTTTGACGATTATCATTTATGGGCCTTAAAGGGGTTGGCCCATCTGAAACATTGATGCCATATCTCTCTATATCAATGTTATATAGGTGCTGGTCCCACCTCTGGGACCCTCCGCTATCTCCAGAACGTGGCTCATCTTTCTATATCAATGTCCTATAGGTGCTGGTCCCACCTCCGGGATCCTCTGCTATCTCCAGAACGTGGCTCATCTTTCTATATCAATGTCCTATAGGTGCTGGTCCCACCTCTGGGACCCTCCGCTATCTCCAGAACGTGGCTCATCTTTCTATATCAATGTCCTATAGGTGCTGGTCCCACCTCCGGGATCCTCTGCTATCTCCAGAACGTGGCTCATCTCTCTATATCAATGTCCTATAGGTGCTGGTCAGACCTCTGGGACCCTCTGCTATCTCCAGAACGTGGCTCCTGAACTGAAGGAGAGCACACTGCACATGCGCGGCGTACTCGCCATTTATTTCTTCGTAACATTGAAGGGAGAGTGCACCGTGCAATGTGCCCACCTCTATGGGACTGCCAAAAGTAGCTGAGCCGACGCAGACCTATTTTCAGAACTCCCATAGTGGTGAAGGGAGGTTGGGTACGCATGCGCGGCTGACCTCTGTTCACTTTGGTGGCCCCATTCTGGAGATAGGTGCTTGTCCCATGTCTAGAACCTGTTCTCATCTGCCATCAATGTCCCAGATGGGCCAACCACTTTTTATCATGTTGTACTATTGGCCTCAAGTTAATCACAAAGAATTGATTGCACTAATATGTATGTACCCACCACGGACGGTTGCCTTGGTAGGTCATGTGTTAAGATGTAGCAGGTACCCCATAAAATAAGGCGAGTATATTAGGTGAGCAAAATGATGGCGAGTATACTGGCTTTGTCTATCGAACCATCCTACCTCTCAAGGAGTTCAGTGACCAGTTCCACTTAGCAGACGGTCCTTGGGTTATTGAAGCCCATGCTGGCCTTGAAACTCAGTCTGGTCAGCTTCTAACGCGTCACTGCCAAGTGCAAATTCTGTAAGAATCTGATTAACTGATTAGTTTTGGTGTGACAGTGACAGGTCCACGTCTAATACATAAGTGGCAGGGTGCTCATGTATCATCTTGGGGATTTTTGTATGCTCAGAAATAGAGTTGGTAAATGCCCCCTCACCTACTATGGCTTTGCTGCCCAAGCTGAATGTGCGTATTGGGTTTCATCTACTGTGATCGCAGCTCCTTAAATTTCATATGGTTGCCCCTTTTTTTGCACTAGTTCATCCCCGCATCCTTCCTTCCTCTATCTTTTGAGTTTCCGAATTCTAATGCTGTGTAAGAAATTCTCCCTCAAGTTGTCGCCAAGACTTCTTTAGGCCGTCTCGCTTATTGCATGTCATGTGACTTGTGGACACTTAATGATGTCACTCTGTCCAGTGACCTCATCATGCATTCGGGCATTGGATGTTTTCATACAAGAGCCAATGCAATGCATTAATCTTAATACATCCTAATGAAGGGGTTAATATTTACTACCCGGTGTTATTTCTCCCTTAGCGTCCCTCGCAGAACTACTTCTAACATCCATCAACCTCCAGATTAAGGACTCTAATGGTTGTGCGCTGCTCAGACTTAACCTCTTCTCCTGACACGTTCCCTGCCGTCCGTCGCCTGATCTCTTGCCAGCAGAGGGTTAATTTGTCTACTAACAGTATAATTTGCATTGCAGCTTGTTGGAGGGGGGGGGGGGGGTTGGTATATCATCTGATTCCTTTCAAAAATGGCAATGATTCATCTGGAATCCTTTTCATTTTCATCAACTTTTTTTTTTTTTTTACCATTTACAGTTTTGCGATTTAAATTTGTGGTTCAGCTCGATTCGAGAACTCCCGAACAGGCACGGATGCTAGTTTCCCGCACAGCTGCGAATTCAAATGAGAAAAATGTTCAAAAACTTCCCCTTTTCCACCCCCCCCCCCCTCCGAAATCAAAGAGGGCTCTGCAGATAGTGCTAGCCTGTGTTCTAATATAAAGTTTGGTTTTGACTGAGTACATTCAGTAGGGGAGTCATAAATACGAGAGAGTTCTACTTAAGAAGTTACATGACTGTTTTAAATACTATTGATTTAAACCACCGGGTAGATTTTATGAATCAAAGTGTAATTTCCAACGCTTGGCTATATTTCTCCACAATAAACCACTCTCTCTGGTGTGCCCTTAGCTGCTTTCGAGACGTTCAACGCAGGATTAAATGATAGTAGTTACGATGATCAATAGGTTAAGACCAGGACAATCATTCTCGCCGCTAATGACCTCGGTAGTAATGGGTAATAAAGTGTGGGCTATTACGGGCTAGCGCTAGCTCACGTCGCCCTTTTGGTGGTAGGAGCTATCTCCGAATCTGGAGGGAGGGTTTAAAAATTTGGGTACAATAATTTTTTTATTTATTTTTTGCTTCTGCTTTACGGACGTCGAGTCTAGCCAACAAACCTTGACGGGAAAAGCTCCTTCGCCCCTTTTTTAATATTTGTGTTTCGACGTTTCGTTGCCAAAGGAGAAGTCAACCAAGCACTTAAAATAAAGATGCTACATCCAAGAAAGATGACTTTCTGTATGTACTGGCACCTCGTTCCACGTCCGCCGTCTTAGTTACAGCACCAGTCACCTTTTTTCCCTCCAGTCATCGAATGTTTGTCTTGAATCCAGTCCAAGTGTTTTTAGGGCGCAATTTTTTCTTTATTTTTTAAATGTTTAAGAGTTGAAGGTAGGCTTCCGCTATTTGCTTAGCAGAGCGGCATTAATGGCCGAGGAGACCTCAAGGAAAAGTAAACTTGTTTGGTGATAGAGTGATGTGGGCATTAAGGCAGATGAGTGATGCTGCCTGGTAAATAGTATTTATTGAAAGCAATGCAGAACGGAGTCGACCGAATTAATGGGATTACACCTCCATGCTTTTGATGATGGAGCTCTCCCAGGAATTGCCACAGTGCCAGTTTGTTGATATTCCTGTATCAAACAAGGTCCTGGAGCTCAGTGAACATTACAACAGGGACTTTTCACTGAATGGCGGCCAATGGTTCTGTAAAAAAAAAAAAAAAAAAGGCGGCTAGCCTGGGGTTGGGGGGATGCCCAAAAATATGCACTTTGCATGGGCAGCTCTGACTGTAATGTCAACGTGATTTCTCCATAAACTAAATCCATTCAAGAAAAAATTTAAATCCTTTTTGCAACCCATACACACACACGGGGGGGGGGGGGGGATAAGGGGGGGAAAAAAAGTGGATTTATACAACAATACCGAGGAATATGTCGTTACTATGTATCTGACCTTCAAGAACCATTTTAAGTTAATCAAAATTAGTGATGCTGAGAAATAAGGACATCAGTGCATAATGACTGTGAAATTAGGAGAGAGCTCACTATGCAAATGACAGAAGAACCCAAGTGAAAAAAGGCAAGATAAACTGCATATTAAGGCATTATGTTACATAAAATTAATGCAGCATCTCTGTCTTTTGCTTACCGCTTATTTGAAAGCTTTTTATTTCATTTTTTTTTTTATGTTCAATTACAGACCTATCTGTATATATCGGTTTACGTATTTTATTCTTTTAATAGCGGCTTTTAAAATATAAATGTATTTGTCTGTCCGTATAGATAAGCTATGTGGGTAGAGGTGTAGAAGGAAAAAATTTTAAATACTTTTCATTTTATTTATTTTTGTGTACGTGCCTTTGCATGTGCAAGTTTATAATCTTAAGGATTTTTTTTATTTTTTTTTATTTATTGATACATTTATTTAACAAGTTTTTAATCTTACGTTTTTTACCGTAATTTTTTTTATTTTTTTATTGATGTAAGTTTAAAATCTTATATTTTTTTTACCTCTTTCATATTATGTTTTTTATTTTTATTTATTCATACGTTTGTTTATGTAAGTTTATCATCTCACTTTTTTTACTTATGGATACATTTGTTTATACAGGTTTATAAACAAAATATATTTTTTTTTTACCTTTTTTTTTTTTTGTATTTTAGAAAAATAAAAAATCTATTTTTGGGGCATACCTTCCTTTGGTTATATAGGTTTATACTCCGATTTTTCTTGAAATATTAAAGAAAATTTAAATTTATTTTTTATGTATATATACCGGTATATGTGTGTGTGTGTGTGTGTGTGTGTGTGTGTGTGTGTGTGTGTATATATATATATGTATATATATATATATATATATATATATATATATATATATATATAGACCTTATTGTAAAGGTAGAATTATATTGCCGGTTTAAAAAAAAAAATTTGTCTTAAATTTCCTGACAGACCGCCTCCTGCGCGCTTGCAAATTAAACACAAGTGCGGTGATTATTTTGAATAGGTAAATTACATTCTAGGAAGCTTGCAGCCTTCATAGCATTGTCATTAGGTAGCCGCTTGAATACAATTTGTGTAACCTTGGCCAAGACAGCCTGTCATTTTAATGTCAGTGTTTTTATCTGAAGAAGACATCATCCTTTCAAATACACAGCACAGGTTCCTTAACAGAAACGCCTGAGCAGAAATGTGTTAACAGTTGCAAATATGAAATGCTATCAGGTTCATCACTGTAGCTGTTTGTCATCGAAATGTCACAGAAAACTGCTTTAATGGTATCTCACATAATACGGGGGAATTGGAAACATCTGTATGTTGCATGGAGCCGGGAAGCAGCTCTCAGCTGAACAGACGATATGATATATGATTTTTTTTATTTTTTTGGGTAGCAATTTCTAGGTTGCTGGGGAGAGGGTCTGGAATGGAATTTGCATGACGTCCTGTCTACATTGGCGGAGGCTGTGGGGTTTACAATGGCCACTGAACATCTACTGTCTTAACATGTACATTTCTTGTTTTTAGGTTCCAGTCTCAGTGGCTATGATGACACCCCAAGTAATCACTCCTCAGCAAATGCAACAAATTCTCCAACACCAAGTGCTTACACCCCAACAACTACAGGTCTTACTTCAACAACAACAAGCGCTCATGCTTCAGCAGGTAATGTTTTCATGACCCTACAGTAGATTGTGTTGTAACTGTAGGACTGATGGGGCAAAACCCCTAATTCTTTGATCCTCTGTGGATGGATGCCCTATGCAGGTCTATACCATGCATGGTGGGTTGGAATGGAGCCAACTCTTCTTCACACGGCCTACAGCCGTTACAAAGCAGTGCATGGTTATTCAAGAGAAAGCACCTTTTGGACCAACTATGCACCATGTCAGAGACTTTTTGCCTACTTACCCTGATTACACTCTTATGACTCGGGACGTAAGGCTGAAGTAGGGACTTGAGGGAGCTTAGTATTATTGCTTGGCATCCTTTGGGTGATTCTTTTGAGCTCCAGGTGATTTTGCAACTGCAGGACATGTTTGGGTCACAACAAACTCAACTGTTGAGCATGGCCCAGTGGTCTCAAAAAGATCTGAATCTTTTCCTCCAGATCGTTGGCTGTCTAGTTATCCGAGTTGGTGAAAAAACAGGAGGCACAATTGGGAGAAACAAGTAGATTTGTGATTGCGAGTGTTTCCATCCTAGTTATTGTAAATGTAAAAAGACCAATGTCCGTACATTTATTGTCCGTTTCTGTTCACACTAGAGCCTTCTGTAAAAGGTATACATTGGCAGAATTTCCCATTGTACCGGTATATCTCTAGTAGAAGATGTATAGGCATACAGTACCTCTTACTGTAAAAAAAAAAACTTATTTGGTGCAGATAGCATTTTTTTAATGTCTCTCTCTGCTTAAAATTTTGTAGTCTTCTTGTCCACGTATGCCAAAAGGACATCCTTCATAGCAGTGATGTACCAGCTATAAAGAGAGGCTGTGCCAGTGCAAGATAGCCTATCAAGAGGGGGCTGGTACTGGCCTTCTCTTCTTCTAAAAGCAGCCATACAGATTAGGGCCCATTCAGACGGCCGTATCCGTTTTTTTTGCGGATTAGATGCTGACCCATTCACTTCTATGGGGCCCTTTTCTATTCCACGGTTCCACAAAACAAATGAAACATGTCCTATACTTGTCTGTGAAAATCAGGACATGGCCCCATTGAAGTCTATGGGTCCGCAAAAATACTGAATACTAGCATTCAGTATTTTTGCGGACAGCATACGGCCGTCTGAATGAGCCCTTAGACAGATGTTGGCCAAACCTTTTGATTTTGGCAAGACTATCTGAGTGACGGTGTCCCAACTCTCCCCCAAAGATATTGGGAGAAAAAAGGATTAAGCTGATGGCTTTTAACATGCCCAATCCTGTTGTCTTTGGGATGGGTAAACTGCCACTTGAAGTGTCTTACAGCAACTTACGCCCTCCCCCCTATTCAGAACACGTGCACATTTGGCCGAGATGAGCTCCCATGTGTATGGGGAGTAGTCAGGGGGACTATCTGGTGGTAGAAAGAGATGAAGGCAAGATTTTGGATGGAGAGATGCTTCATTGGATTGGGTCATGAAGACAACCCCTTCACTAAAGAAAGCTGCCCCAGCCATCAGTCTTAGCCATGTCCACCGGGGACTTCTTGGCTTTTGTGCTGAGTTGTTGTAAAATGTTGGGGATATGCAATAATAGGGCATATGGATAGGGCTTGTCGTATATAACCCCTTTTAATGCTTAAGATTGATTGCTAGAGACATCATAGCTTGGGTCAAGGGCATGGTTGGGGGGGTCACATTTTATATTTTTTCTTGGGTCTTAGTAGTAATTCCTGCAATATAAGGCATTGGATATATGCACTTGATGACCTATTTTGTATGAAGGACATGTCCACTTCCCATTTATAAGCAGATAGGTTATTATTATTATTTTTATACCATTTTTTTTCAATGGGTTCCATTTGCTTTTTTCTGGTTCCCTTTTACTTCAGTCATCTCTTTTTTTCATCCCTTCTAATGAAATTGAGTGGATTAAGGTACATGTATACAGTGGCCGGAGGTAGACGTACTTGAAACGCATCATTTTAAATGAAAGCTTGCTTCGTACAGGCGAGATTTACCATGTTCCTCTCCAAGGGCACGGTGTCTTTGTTGTTACAAACATAGGTCATCCCTTGCTTTATTTTAATTAGTCTGCACAAGGGGGAAGAAGGGAGAGAGAGAGAAAAAATATAATACACCATGTTTCCTATCAGTACAATTTGTAGATTACTTTCCGAACTGCGATGCCAAGAACAGCCTGAGCATGCTGAATTTATTGTCAGATATCAAACGAAAAGGTCAGACCATTCCAGATAAAAGAATGCTATTTTTCAAATCTCTTTTGTGTCACGCCACACAAAAAAAAAGTACAGAATTGTCACCAGGTACATGGTAACTGACACTGGTTTCCCTTTTTCTCACAGCAGCAGCTTCAGGAGTTTTATAAGAAACAACAGGAGCAATTGCAGCTTCAGCTGTTACAGCAACAACATGCAGGAAAGCAGCCGAAAGAGGTAAATCATGATTGTGTGGATGCAGTTTATTTGCAATTTTCTCCATTGTCGACTTGGCCCATGGGTCATGGTCGCTCTCTGTATTTTGTCCATTAGCAAACTATTATACTGTGCTATGTAGAAGGGTAAGGAGAAGCTTGTGTGCAACTTGACTTGACTCATTTGGGCCCATCATGGGGTATTGTTTTAACCTCCCTCTCCTTTCAGTCGCTGGCCCCATTTCTACTTGTGAAAAGGCGATTTCCATATTATAGTAAGAACCATATCACTATGTTCACTATGTGGATATAGCCCTAGCAGTACGGTATTCCAGGTGGTTAAGGTGGCCATACACCTTTTAATAGCTGTCGACAAGATGTTCCTTCGACAGCTATTGTTGCCGATCCCTCGGCTGCGAAGTATGCATGCTTGGTTCAGTGTCTGTTCTCAATGGGGAGAGGGGGAGGAATAATTTGCTGCCAAAACCTCTGGTGGTCGCCATATTTTCCTTGAGAACAAAGATTTAGGCACGTTAAAGTTCAACATGCCTATACGTTTTTTTTTCCCTGACATCTGTCACACATTGGCACCAACATCTTACATTAGGCTGTTCCCTCCCCAATCGGTGGGTTTAACTGACCTGAGTCTGAAGGGTATGGCCATCTTTACTCCGGCATGGTCCATATCAACATTTAGTAGGATTGATCCAGATCAGTCCAGGGGGTGAGCAAGCACAGGTCCCGTATGCACCCAGCCTAAGCTACCAAATGAGTGACCCATGCTTGAAGTTTTGGGGGAAAAGGAACTAATTTAAAATCTACGTTGAAGGATATGTTGGGTAAAAAAATTCCATAGATATCGTGTTTTCCAACAGTCAGAATCGGTACACTACAACCCACCCCATCCTAGAGTAGAGAAGACCAGTCTTGAACATATGACTTTCAGTGGGTCTTCAAAGTGCTACATAAAGAAATGCGATAACTGTCGAGTGAGAAAGACCCGCAGGCCATGTGGCTGCTTTGGGGACTCAAAAGAGAGAGCGCCCAGGTGTGTGAGGTCTAATCCCATTTGCTAGTGGGTAATCAGAACCTGTATAGGACTCATCTCTGCAAAGGATTTGTATTGGTAGAATGCAAATGAGGAATATCGGTCAACGGGTAATGGAAAAGTTCATGGATGGGGAAGCGAGCACTAGGCTGGTACTGGCATTAGGCTAGTCCTGGGGGGCTAAATTCAGCAACCTAATGGGGTCCCATTTTGATTTGATTTTGTGTCCCTTCTGTTGTATGTACATTATGGACTAGTGAACCTTTGGGGCTTAGTGGAGATCTATTGAGCTAAATCCTACAACATAATGGGGCCTATTTTGATCTTACTTTGGGCCCCTTCTGTTGTATGTGCACCATTGACTAGTGACACCTATGAAGCTCAATGGGGTTCTGTGGGGTTAAATCCAGCAATGTAATAGGTCCCCATTTTGATCTTATTTTGGGGCCCTTCGGTTATATGTACACTACTGACATGAGGCTCAATGATGTTATTAAAGCCAAACGGATACGTAAACCACCTTGTAGTCAATATTGGCTTAGAACCTAAAATGGATGCATTTTGGATGCGGTTGATGTGTTCCAGCCAAATTGTACAGACAAAAGCACAAGTCCAATTAGCATTTCATGAGAATCAGTCAGATGACACGTAAAATGTAGCTGACCAATTACCACAGTCATCCGCCCACCAGACTGGCCTGGTCCCATGTGGTGTGGGCGTTGTGCCTACATCTCCGATATAATGAACTGTGAAATGTGGTATAAATAGGACAAGCAGTCGTGCTTATTTATGCAAACAGGCCAGCATATGCCTTCATGTGGCCAGCACCATTGTGAGCCCTCTCATTCATCTTTTCAGATTCCAGTTGAACTGGGGTGGCACAAACTACATGTCTGGTGCACATAAGAAGGTCTTAACAACCTGACAAGTCTTTGTGACTTATTAGTGATCTACTGTAGGATCTTATCTGGTAGAAAGCATTAGCTTTGGGGGCATTTTATTACAGGAGCATCTGAAGGTAGATTTACACTGCCCGACTGTCGGGCAGATTATCGTCAATGAACGTTCCTGCAAACGCACATTCCTGACAATCTGCCCGTCTAAATTTGCCGCCGATTACCCAATGAAAGAGCGAAATTCTCGTTCATGGGGTGTTCCTGTCGTTCATGAGGGCACACCAATCATCGTTTCTGGGCAGCAGATCATGCGGTTTCTGTATGAGGATGAGTCATCCCTTGTCCTCATACTGTGAAGGAGATTTACATGCAGCGGTCTCCTTCACCGATGGAGCAGTGGACTGTCGGGAAGGAACGCTTCCTTCCCGACAATCGGCTTTCTGGTCGGCTCATGTAAACCCGCCTTAAGTCTATTAGTAAGCTGAATTCTCAGTCTTCTCGTTAGGTTATTACAGGAACTATTCTTTATAAGAAGTAGTATCAAAAATAGACTAGGGAAGTTGTGAAGAATGCAAATAACGTATAAGTTCCTATCTGTAGATACCGGTTGTATATAACAGCCTGTGTGTGCTAGCCCAATGACAGTATCCATACTGGTGGTAATGTGCAGAGCAGCACCAGGAAATGTATATTCCCTGCTTCTACCCTGTTCTTTTATTGGAAACAATTTTAGTTCCCAAATAGTTTTGAGCCAGGAACCCTCAACCAGTTAGAGATCCCACCAAGGAACCCTAAACTCTTGTTCATATAGATGACCCAGTCACAGTTCCCCAATGGGGGTTTACAATGTAATTTATCTATCTTGGACAAATACACTGGGGCCAATTTCATAGGAAACCTATTAACCGATCAGTTTGTTTTGGAGGGTAGCGGTGTACCGGGAGAAAACCCACACCTAACATGGGGAGAATATACAAACTCCATGCAGATGTCCTTGGTCAAATTGTATTGACTACCTGTGAAATCGGCCCCAGTGTGTGCACAGTGCTGTGGAATATAAACAACCAGAAATAATAAAAAAATAATGAAATATAGAGACTAAAGATGAGGGAATTTCTTAAAATTTGATTCAGGACACATTCAGGCAAATTAAAAGGGGTTCTCCGGGCTTTTTCATATTGATGACCTCAGGATAGGTCATTAATATCATATTGGGGGGGAGGGGTCCGACACCCAGCACCCCTGCTGATCAGCTGTGTGAGGTGACGGCGTGCATTGTGCTCACGTGCGGTCTCTCTTCCTGTCCACTGCTGCTGTCTATGGGACAGGAAGAGAGAAGGGAGATGGCACGTGTGCACAACGCGTGCAGACTCCTCAAATAGCTGATCGACCCGGGTGCCGGACCCCCATTGATCTGATACTGATGACCTATCCTGAGGACAGGTCATAAATATGAAAAAGCCCGGAGAACACCTTTAACCTCTTATCCGAATAAATTCACCCCAAATCAAAGGTGCTTACACTCATTCTCTCGCTCACATTCTCCCTCTCATTCTCTTCCTCTCATTCCTTCTCTCACACTGTCGTTCTCTCTTGTACTCTCTCTCTCTCTCTCTCATTCTGTCTATAAATCTCTCATTCTCTTGCACTCCCGTCTTCTCGCTCTTTCCCATTCTCGCTCTTTCCCATTCTCGCTCTTCCCCATTCTCGCTCTTCCCCATTCTCGCTCTTCCCCATTCTCGCTCTTCCCCATTCTCGCTCTTTCCCATTCTCGCTCTTCCCCATTCTCGCTCTTCCCCATTCTCGCTCTTCCCCATTCTCGCTCTTCCCCATTCTCGCTCTTTCCCATTCTCGCTCTTTCCCATTCTCGCTCTTTCCCATTCTCGCTCTTTCCCATTCTCGCTCTTTCCCATTCTCGCTCTTTCCCATTCTCGCTCTTTCCCATTCTCGCTCTTTCCCATTCTCGCTCTTTCCCATTCTCGCTCTTTCCCATTCTCGCTCTTTCCCATTCTCGCTCTTTCCCATTCTCGCTCTTTCCCATTCTCGCTCTTTCCCATTCTCGCTCTTTCCCATTCTCGCTCTTTCCCATTCTCGCTCCTTCTCTGTCAGTGGGTGCATGAATGTTGCAGTTGCTCCTTAGCACAAGCAAATAAGATGTGCACCTTCACCCTACTAAGGCTACTTTCACACTTGCATTTTCGCTGGATCCGTCACGGATCATCAAAAACGCTTCTTTTACGGATAATAAAACCATCTGCATCCGTTATGAACCTATCCGGTTGTATTATCTTTAACATAGACAAGATGGATCCGTCACGAACTCCATTGAAAAGTCAACTGGGGACGGATCCGTTTTCTTTTGTGTCTGAGAAAATGGATCCGTCCCCATTGACTTGCATTGTGGGTCTGTCTTGCTCCGCATCCCATGACAGAAAGAAAACAGCAGCTTCCTGTGGTTTGCTGTCCGGTGTGGGAACGCAACCAAATGGAACAGAAAGCTTTTTGGGGCACTCCGTTCAGTTCCATTTTGTCCCCGGTTTTTTTCCGGTATTGAGATCCTCTGCCGGATCTCAATACCGGAAAATGTAAATGCAAGTGTGAAAGTAGCCTTAAACAAGTATAAAAAAAACAAACAAAAAAAACCTGTGACCTATAAATGAAGAGCTACAAATCTTGTCTGGAAGACACAAGGTTTCCAGAGGCAGCCCCAGAAGTTGGTGCCCCAGCTAAACAAAGCCAGCGGGGGGCAGGTTGCTGCATTGAGAGGGACACATGCGTTCTGTCTCTGCCCATCCATTTCATTACGGGGGAGCGCTCCAGTCCTGTAGAAAAAAAAAAAGGGAAACAGATTAGAAAGTGTCTAAAATGTAAATCTAACGGGCTAACAGTAATTAAAATGGAAATGGCACAAGGAGAGAAATGCATGTAATTGGGAGATATCGCGGTGCAAAATGCTCTTAGCTTTGTTTTGCTGGCTGTTGCTTTAATTCAGTAGGGCTTATTCATCAGTAGCAATTCAATGAGTGTTAATGACTCTGAGATGCAGGCATCACTGTGGACAAAGGGATGATTATTGTGCGGTCAAAAGAAGTTCAAAGACAAGAAGGGAATTATTTTTTTTTCTTCCCCTCTCCCCTTAGAGATCCACATTCGAGAGCATACAAATTAAGCCAAATGTTAGAAACCACAGTCTGAGAGCCGACTTCAAAGTCACAACTCTGTAATTAATGAACTGCGAGCTTCAGTTTGGACAAGTCGTGGTTTGACGCACTCATAAATCAACATGACAGTTCTGTTTCGGCGGCTCAGACACCGCTTGTCATTGAGTCACATCAGATGTAAACAGGGTAAAAAAAAAAGGAAAAAAATAAAAAGCGCGACTTTAGATGGAGGAGGCGCAATTGATCAACAGAATTGGTAAAAACCAACTTTTGAAGCGCATTATTCTTGATCACAGGAAATGGCTGTAACCTCCAGAGGGTTGCCCGCTCCTTCTGCCGGTCTTTTTCTTTTTTTTTTTTTTTTTTTTTCTGCTCGAATCCGATTTCTAACAGCCTTCAAAAAGGAGAATAAGAATTATGGATCTTTTCCCTTGTGGCTGACAGCCACTCGCCCCCTGTTGTTATTTTGTGCCTCTATCTTTTCAAAGGCATCAAAAAAAAATTTGTTTTTCCTTTAGGATCCTTTAACTCCAATTTTTTTTTATTTTTTACGAGAGACAATGCGAGTCTTAAGTCACCTGCCACATCTTGTTAACCTCTTACTTGGCATATTAGGCAGAGCTCCGTCTGCTTTCTACTGTATTTTAGGCTCATTTTTGTATTCTTTTTCGTGTTGTTTCCCCCCCCCCCTGCTGTGAGGTTTGGGTCAGAATGAGGGGGACTTTTCCCCGGTTTGCATCATTGGGTCAGCGGTCCTTGTGGCCATTGTTCTCTTTATTGTTTTGTATTTTTTTGGGAGGAAAAGCAAATGTCCAGTATGAACGCCATGTGATAGACAAATTAAATGTTCTGCTTGGCCCGAGATAGACAGGAAAAGGTCCCTCCCAGTAGCGACACATTTATTCCCCGGAGTGCGGAGGAATAACCTCTTTTATTAGGCCGTTTCCTTTTTACATGACTTAATGTTAAAATAACCTTTAGTGTCATGTTTTCTCATGTTCGACGCAGCCAGAGTTTCAGATAACCGTATGAAATCACTGCGAGCATCTGTCTATTTAGCAGCACTTTTAGAAGGCTCCTCCCATTGGGAAAGAACGAGCGTTGCTAATTAACAGCATTTCGAGGAACCAGATCTTTGTCAGAATTGTTACTGAGAATTATTTGGGTTTCTGTACCCTTGCTGAACGTGTACTGAACGAGGCCCCCGCTGTGTGTGGTGACAGAGAAAACATGGCTTACTTGTAATCATCCTGGAGAATCTTACAATAATTTAGCTTTTATTTTTTTAATTAGCTGAGCGTCACTACCATCATAGAGAGAACACCAAAATACTACCATACAGTGAGTGCAATAATACCAGCATACAATGGACACAATAATACCACCATAGAGAGAACACCAAAATACTACCATACAGTGAGTGCAATAATACCAGCATACAATGGACACAATAATACCACCATACAGGCAACACAATTATACTTTCATTCATTGGACACAATAATACCACCATACAGTGTACGCAATAATACTGCCATACAGAGAGCGCAATAATCAGGGGCGTAGCTATAGGGGAAGCAGGGAAAGTGGCTGCTTTGGGGCCCAAACTCAAAGGATGCATCCAGGAGGAAGACTAAACTATTTTGTCAGGACCCCCTAAATATGACATTATATACAGAGACACTGTAGAAAATAGACAGACAGCGGCAGACGGGCCTCATCTGATAGAGTGATTCTGACTAGCCACAGGAGTGGGGGTTGCACAGGAGGAGGGGAGCTGCCAAGAAGTTCCTGGGTAGGCAGGTGGCCCCCTTCAAAAATTTGCTGTGGGGCCCATTCATTTCTAGTTATGCCACTGGCAATAATACTACCACCATACAGTGAGTGCAATAATACTACTATACAGAGAACACAATAATACTGCCATGCAGAGAACACCATACCACCATACTGAGAACACAATTATACCGCCATACAGTAAACACAATAATGCTGCCATACAGAGAACACCATACCACCATACTGAGAACACAATAATACCGCCATACAGTAAACACAATAATACCGCCATACAGAGAACACCATACCACCATACAGAGAACACAATAATACCGCCATACAGTAAACACAATAATACTGCTATAAAGTGAACACAATAATGCCTCCATACAGTGAGTGCAATAATACCACCAAACTGAGAACACAGTAATGCCACCATACAGTAAACGCTATAATACAGCTATAGAGTGAACACAATAATACCACCATACAGTGAACACAATACCACTATACAGTGGACACAATAATACTGCAATATAGTGAACACAATAATACTACCATATGGTGAGCACAATGATACCACCATACAGTGAGCAAATTGTCACCATGCTGCTTAAATAACATTTCGTATGATCCCTAAATAATAATGCCATACAGTGCCCAGTACTTCTGCTGTACATTGCCTAGATAACAGGCCTCTATGATGACCAGATAACAGTGCTCGGGCGCTAGGTTTCTCAGGTATCGGATACTTGTGAATCAGCTTGAGAAAGGTGGTAGAAGCCCTTAGATGGTTAAAGCTCTAGGAGGGCATCTGCCTCTTCTGCTTCCCTATATTCCGTCCCTATCAGTTTTGTTCATTAACTCAGTAAACTGTCACACAGAGATTGCACATTCCTTGTTCTTGGTCTTTTTTGACTCATTAAATTTGGGGCATGTTCCCAGGGTGGCAGATAAGGCACCAGCGAGCCTCTCTGTCTTACCTAGGGTATTTATACACAGGGCTGGGTGAAGGAAAGTCTAGCCTCGACTCTTTATAATCCAGATGTCTCCGCCATGCATTCTACATCTTGTCATGTCCAGGACAGGCAGCTGATTAAATGCATCCTTCAACATCTATAGAGGCGTACTTTACAGCCCTCCGTTATCAGCCTCCTTTTCCTATGCCGGCAGCACAAGGGAATTACAGTCACTGATAGCCAGCATGTCCATCATGGAACGTCTTGTATCCTTGGAGTGTGCATGTACAAGATGAATCAGTGGGGACTACGAGAGGACTACGGTGGAACCATGCAGCTGTCTTAGTAGATAATTAAGGTCTAGGTTTGTTGTTTGTCTAAGAGACCTCTCACCCAATTAGCAGTTTGGCTCTGGTCTCCTTTTCTTGACCTCCATTGTTAAAGATGCAGTTGCCTTGAATTTTTAATTTGTCTGGTCGCCTGGTCAACCCTGTAGAATGGAAACTCACAATTACATCTTCTATAGAGAGGTGTTTGCACTCTTGTTTGTCTTTGATACTGTTTATTTAGCTGTTTTTGCTTCTGGAGACCTGTGACATTTAGAGACTGTGAGTGAGGCAGTACTAGAAGTCATGAGAACCATCTACTGCACTTCATACAGGCCTTTGTTGTATGGGAAATTCAGTCAAGTTCAACCTATGGGCACTTCTCTCTGATAGCCAAGCCCAGCATGACCCTTGACTTCGGAGGACTAAAGGTATCTGGGACCCCTTTGTTTTTGATAGCTACCCTACAGTGGTTGGGTTAACAAGCTTCAACTCATAAGTTCACCTGCTGATATCATCTGATCGTAGAAGCTTCCACTAGAAAGGGGTTCACCATTGTTTTGGCTGTAAGGGTTTCATTATTGGAGACAAGGTTATCCAAGTCACTACAAGCAAGTTTAGGTTTTCTATGACATTTCAAAAAGTTGCCATATGGTTTTGAGTACTAAGGCACTTCAGTTTTCAGAAAGACTTTGCTCTTGCTATACCTGACCTACTGTAGTAATAGTCAAGAATTGGCTCCAGCATGGGAGGTCAAACAACGATTGGAATGGTGAAGCATAGGAGGTACTACAATTTTGGAAAACACCAATGAATTAGTAAAGCAAGCTTTATGCTCTGTGTGAATTTTTAGATTAAACAGTGGTGTAGCTATAGGGGATGCAGTGGTGGCAGTCTAACCCGGTCCCTAGTATGTAAGGACCCAAAGATCCCTATGCCACCTAAATAGATGCCACCATTCTAAATGGCACATAGTAGATGGAGCTTTGAAGGGCTTATCTAAGAGTCAGATAGACCCCCCAGACCGACTGTGGAGATCATACTTATCTGGTCTCTGCCGCTGGGTTTGGGGTCTAATGCATCCCGGGCCAGCTCTTTCTCTCCTTGCCATGTTGAGTCGACAAGGGGATATATGATGCCGCAGCTAATCACAGGCCATGGCGGTGACCTGTTCTCGTGTATCATGTGACGTGTCATGTGTCCCTGTGTGATACCAGTGGGTCAACCACTCTGGGAGGTCTGTCTGACTCTTTGACAACCCCTGTAAGTTATGACTTTAGTATTCCCAGTAGCAATGTTAGTCTTGGGACACATGTCCTTAGTACATTGTCCAATGCCCCTGGTTCCAACGATCACCACTTGGAATTATAACCACATCACTCCCCCCAACCATCGATTTCAACTAAACTTGGTATACACATTCCTTGCTACCTGGAAAGAAATCTTGTGGGGGTCACAGCTCTCTAGCACGTACCGTTCCTGAGATATTCCCAAAAAAATGCAAATATGGCACATCACATGACCTACATTAGCCAGGTCTTTCTCTTCATATCCCAACTGCCGTACACACGGTCACATGTCCCTTATCAGCCAATTGAAGCTCGCAGGTCCTTAGTCTCCACATACACACAGTTTTACACCAGGTTTCCATAACAACCCAGCCATTTTTCTTCACTGCTGTAGGTCAGCTTTAAAGGGGCAGGGCGCTGTGGATGACACTGTTAAGGGAGCGGAGTGCTGTGGTCCTGTCTGAGAGTGAGCTGTTCAAAAGAACATCCCTGTGTCCTTTCAGGCCCTGTGCCAGATGGGGAGTCTGAAAGCCGGACTGTTCGGCCTAAATCCGGACCTTTAGCCACCCTTGGGGCAGGCTGCTGTGGAGGTCACAGTTAAGGGGACGGTCCGTTATGGAGGTCAGTTTTAAGGGGCAGATTGCTGTAGAAGCCACTGTTAAGGGGATGGGCTATTGTGGAAATCACTGTTAAGGAGATGGGGTACTGTGGAGGTCACTAATGAAGGGACAGCTGCTGTGAAGGTCACTGTTAAGGGGGCGGGATGCTATGGAGGTCACTGTTAAAGGGGTGTGCACTGTGGAGGTCTCTGTTAAGGGGACAGGGAACTGTGGAGGTCACATTTATGGGGACGGTCCACTATGGAGGTCAGTGTTAAGGGGTGGGGTGCTGTAGAGGTCACTATTAAGGGGGCGGGGTGTTGTGGAGGTCAGATTTTAAGGGTACAGAGCTCTGTAGAGGTCACTGTTAAGGGGGCTAGTTATTGAGGAAATCGCTGTTAACCAGACAGGGTACTGTGGAGGTCACTAAAAGGGGCGGCTGCTGTGGAGGTCACTGTTAAAGGGGAGGGTGCTGTGGATGTTACTGTTCAGGGGGCAGGCCTCTGTGGAGATCACGGTTATAGTGGATACTGTCGATATCTTTTAATGACATACACAAACATTAAATTAAATAGATGAAATATTCCTGTGGGAAGCCGGGTCCTTCTGCTAGTGTGTGTGTGTGTGTGTGTATATATATATATATATATATATATATATATATCTCTCTCTCATCTCGCACACAATCCACCATTCATAATCGATTATGGACACAGCCTATCCACTCCCCCTCCCTGCACAACGACCTCTGCGCAGATCATAGAGCATGCCCACAACACTCCTCCCCTATGAGTAATCTCCAGAAACCAGTCCATGCGGCGGTTTTAAAAGAAATCTCTAAATTGGTTTCACTATTTGGTTTTAATTGGTTAAAATAAAATAAAAAATATTAATTTGAGGATTACCGGTAATTGCCTTTAAGAAGTTATTCTATTGGAAAAGTCCAGTATTGGGATGAAATACAAATCCAGCAACCTAGGTTATCAGAAACAAAGTGTAACCGGCCGCATTGTCCTCCCGCGGTATGACAGTTTATGTTAGGCTGTAGGGAGTAACCCAAGAAAGGAAAACAGACCTTTGACAGGCGCTTAAGGGAGGGGAACAGAACTGCGAGTTTTATCAGGATATTTCAGTATTTTAACACTGGCTACTGACCTGTCAACAGAGCCCGGCAGAGACCTTTTTTGTGAGCATTCAATTGTGAGAAGTAAACAGAAAAACTTGTATCCTGTGTTTGGTAACTGGGTGGGGAGCGCAGTTTGGCAACATAGATTCCTCTAAACTTTCATGGACAATGCGTCCTGTATACTTTTTATATCCTGCCTTTCTGTAATGTGGAAAGCTGGTATTAACCTCCGTGCAGATAGCAGACACACGACCAGTTCAGGTCCACGGAAGGTTCCCGTTCTCATGTAAAATGGGCTAATTTATTATTATTATTATTATTATTATTATTATTATTATTATTATGACGTAGTGTCATTTGTTACATAATAATTATATTTTCCTCAGTTCATAAAGCCACCATATACCTAACATGTGTAGCTGATCGGTCATCCTCCGGATCGCTAGACTGATCAACGGGGGTTGTACACGGGTTTAATGCTCCTCAAGATAGTTCATCAGCATCTGATCGGTGCAGGTCCGACTACCGGCACACACCGCCAATCAGCTGTTTGAAGAGACTTAGGTCAATGACGTCACATTCATCGGTCACATGTTCTAGGCGAAGTTCAGACTCCTTCAAGTGAATAGGCCTTGAGTACCCAGCACAGCCGCTACACAATGGATGGTGCTGTGCAGTCCTGTAACTGGAAACAACTGGGCCCCACAACAAATTTTTGGACTGGGCCCCACGCGGATACTCTTTGCAACCCCCTCTTCCTATACAACCCTCAATCCTGTGGCTAGTCAAAATTGCTCTCTGACTAGGTCCGGCAGCCGCTCCATCCGTTTTTTACGGTGTCTCTGTAAATAAGGTCATTGTATTATACTGTTGAGGAGGCCCTGACAATCAAATCACTTAGTCCTCCTCCCGTGAGGGCCCCTTCTGAGTTTGAGCCCCAAAGCAGCAACTTCTCCTGCTTCCCCTACACCCCTGGCGCTGTGCTTGGTAAGCTGCTCGGAGGTCACAGCGCTCACCGGAGTGCAGCAGCTTCTTCAAACAGCTGATCAGTACCTGGAGTTGGACCCCCACCGATCAGATACTGATGACCTATTCAGAAGATAGATAAATCATGCCATAAGCTTCCATTTTTAACCCACAATGGCCGCAAAAGCCCAACCTAAAAGATCACATTTTTAGCAGTCATAGTCTGAAGTGGTCATAATCGGCCAATTCAGCAAATATTTGTCTTATATGTATTGGCAGCTCGACCCAAGTGGGCTTACAAGCTATACTCCTAGATTGGGGCGACGTGAAAGTCGCGGTAAATCATGGTGTTGATGCGACTCCAATTATGACCTACGGAGACGAAAGTTGCAAGAGACATGGGGAGGTCTGTCATGAGGGGAATTTTTGAGGTCGGTTTTGCATTGTGTCTGCATTGTCATAGGTTAAATTGCACCTATTTTTTGCAACTTTTAAAAATTAACACAGCCACCCATGACCACTTTTCCACCCATTTTTCAGAAATGGAGAGAACAGCGTAAAAAGGCAAAAAGTCACAGGATTTTTGTGCACACGTGGCAGGATCAAAAACTGTGAATTTTCCATGTCTGTTTTTGGATGACCTCGAACCGATCAGGGTACAGTGCTGCGGCCTCCTCACAGCGCCGTACATTGTATAGTGGCTGTGCTTGGTACTGCAGCCCAGGCCCATTCATTTGAATGGGACTGAGCTGCACATAGGCCATGTGGCCAATAAATGGAGCTCCGTAACCTCTTCAAAAAGTTGTTTGGGGGGGTACAAGATATCAGATATTGATGACCTGTCCTGAGGATATCTTTGTACTCTCAAAAAACCCTTTAAGGTGGCACATTATACTAACGTCAGCTGAACCCACTGATTTTGGATGCAGTCAACTATCTAATACATATGGAGGCCACCTACTGTAACTCTTTCAGGAGAAAGAAGGATTGAGCATGTTGAATTTTAATGCCCGATGCAGGTGTCTGGCAGCAGCTTACTCCGCTCTCCCCAGTGCATGCTCAGACGAACTGAGTGTGCATGTGTATGGGGATTGACTTAAAAATAGCTGTCAGCCGAAAACTTCTTTGGCTATTGAAATGAACGGTCACCTTTTAGTTTCATTTACATGACTGTTGCTATACCAGGCATGGCCATAGGCAAGAATGGCGCTGTTTCTAGTAATAAAACCTTCCAGTCATTGGCGAGATCTTGCAAAAATTAAAGTAGAATTTTCCATCCCATCTGAATACACAGTGAAGCCTCTGATCCGGCAAAGCCAAAGCGTGCTTCTGATCTCTAGAAGAGCAGGTGATCGGGTTTGGTTTGTCCTCGCTACATGTGAATTTTCCTTCTTATATGATAGAATTGTTTATAAAGGACAAGATGTGTCCATTTTCAGTTCCATACATCATCCTTATCGCGTCAGCTCCCTAAGTTGTCCGGCGCACTCGCTCCTCATTTGTCACTTGTGCCGTTTATTGCATTTTATGCGTTTATTTCAAGTAGCCGTCTCAGAATTTAGAATTAGTTCATTCCTTGGCGGTGGGGTTTGTGAGCAGTCGGGGCTGTTTATTCTTGTCCTCCGAAAGGTCCTCCAACTTGGTGAGATATCGCACAGTCCTATACAATAAGAATGTACAGGGAGGTCTTCTCCAATGTTGCGTCAGTACAGTTAGTCGTGATGTTCTAGTCCAGATTTAGATGAGTGGATTCGGTTTTGGTGAGTTGAAGAATAGCTGACCCCCCGCCAATCAGCTGTTTGAGAAGGCACCAGCACTCGCAGTAGCGCCGCGGCCTTCTCTCAGCTTACCAAGTACAGCGCCGTACATTTGTATAGCGAATGTGCTTGGTTATCGCCCTAGGCCATGTGACCGATGCCTTCTCAAACAGCTGACGGGTGTGGGACCCCCACCGATCAGACAAGCATTTGGTAGATCAGGGGTGTTGACCGGTCTCTCCTCTGTTATTCCTCTTAGGAATTTATGAATACCTCTGGTGCTCCCAGGGTTTATCCCTGCAGTTTTTGACACTCTCCAATCAGTGCTGACTGAAACACACCCCTTCCAGAAGGTAAATGTTAACACCCAGGAGGAATAACAGAGGAACAAAACAATACATAGTTTTAAAAAAAATTGTCCAGAATGGTTATATCATGGAGTATACAAGCCTTTTCTAAATTAGGAGCGGTGACCGGTCTCTCCTCTGTTATTCTTCCTAGGAATTTATGAATGCATCTTGGTGTTAACTGGGTATGGGTGTGTCCCTTCATTCTGTGACACTATCCAATCTGTGCTGACTATGTCAGATTGATCAAGAACACACCCCTCTGATGAGTTGAATGGTGACGCCCAGTTTTCAATTTAATCATAAATGTTCCAAGAGGAATAAGGCTAGGGCTACACGACAACATGTGTCGAGCGACACATACGGCACAACTACACTGCAACATGTGTCGCGCGACAATTTTTATAATGATAGTCTATGGTGTCGCGCTGCTTGGATGGATTTACTGTCATGTCGCAGTGCTACACCATAGACTATCATTATAAAAATTGTCGCGCAACAAATGTCGTGGTGTAGTCCTAGCCTAATAGAGGAAAAGTACGGCACAGGATTATTAAAAAAATTTACATTTGATCCAGAATTGTTAGATCACGAGGAATTCAAGTCTTTCCTAAATCAGGAGAGGTGTCCGATCCTCTTGAAGGCATTCAAGGATATTCAAACCTTTCTTCCTCCTCCATCTAGACTCTAGAGCCTTCAGAAATCCATTTTTGAGTTGAGTTTAGCTCTACACAAACTCTTTTTGGATCATCCTTGAAATGGTTAATTCTGCTTTCTCCAGCAGATCTGCGTGGAGTGTGTAAGATCTCCACCTTGATATTATTCCCAGCAGATTGGGGATATTAGATAATTTCCTTCTATTTATTGTACGAGTGCACGGCGTTATCTCTCTATCTCCTGGAATAATTACAGAGGAAATCTACAGTATTATGATGTTGTGGCTTTTTTTTTTTTTTTCCTTTTTTTTTTCTTCTCCCCCCCCCATCCCTTCTTACAATTGGCACAATGAAAAAAAAAAAAAAAAGCTAGACACGGGCGCAACGTGTTGATGTTTGAGACAACAAAAGTTTTTGTCATCCTCCCATTGTGCGATAAATAACTTTAGAAAGATACTTATCAAGTCCAATCGCTCGCCTGGGTCCGCCAAGAACAAAGGGAAACAAAAAATATATAAAAAAAAAGGCGATTCAAGAAACGGCGGGGATAGAAACTGTACTTGGCGGTGGAGTCGATGCGTCTTGTCTAGAGCCTGGAGTAGTGTACTCCTGCTCAAGTAAGATGTTGTTTGCTAAATTATGAATGTGTGTAATTAAAATCGAGTCGCTGTTTCTATGAAAGATTTACAATGTTATTTCATCGTTTGTCATGGCTAATTAACAATATTAGATGAAGTTTTTCTTCTTCAAAGGTCTGATTTTTTTTTCTCATTTATTTATGTCAGGAGTGATAAACAGAGTACTTAAAAGCATCTCGGGCGGCGCGCTGAGAAAAGCAGCATGTTCACTTAACACCTCCAAGGTTCACGGTTCGAATCCCGGCGGAGACAGGCAGCTACGTCTCTTGCGTTGAATATAATTAATGATTTCATAGTAACCGGTTATAGGATTTTTAATTTATTTTTATTTTTTAAATGTTGGCAGAAGTATTAGTTTCACAAAGGTAAAAGGGGCGTTTGGTGGGGGCAGGTAGAGGCCAAAAAAATAATAGTTTCCTTCTACCTCCCCTACCTCCCCATGATTATTAATATTTACCTTAGAGCTCTTTTTTTATTAATTCGATGTGTCCTTGGCCAGATTTCTCATTATTTTTGGATTCAATTTTCTACCACCTTCCTCAAACTGATCATACACGTCCTAACGTTTGCAAGTTTCCTTCACCTCCCCTAAGCCGATGTTTCCCAACCTTTGGGTTCTTTGGAACTTGGTTAGGTTTTTCTTAGGAATTACGTAGTTCTAGGAGTTCAGCAAGGAAGTGAATTTTTGTGTGAGCGACTCCTCCATGGTAAAAAGTTTGGAAAGTGTTGCCTTGAAAGCCTTGTGAGGACCTTTCCTTTTTTTAGATTATTGGGAGTCTGGATTCTCTCCCTTCTGAGAGAGAGACACAGAGAGATGTGTTTATTTTTATTATGATTGCCTTAGCTAGGCTGAGAAGCCTTGGTCAGGATCCAGGGGTTACTATTTCTCCTTATGGAGAGCGCCTAGTAGGCGAACTGAGTCTTATAGGCCAGGCAACGTTCCTCTGGGTTTCTGTAAGGAAGGAAAGCTCATTTGTATATCATTTTCCCAGAAACCCAGAGGAGCGTTGCCTGGCCTATAGGACTCCTGACTCCTACTAGGCTCCCTCCATAATGAGGCTTAGGGCGTTTTCAAACTTCTGCAGCAGATTTCCCCCTCGCAGCATAAATAATGATTTTTTTTTTTTGCACATTTTCTAAAGCTGAATGTCTCCATTCATTTCAGTGGTGACTGTAGTCTGGGCAGAAATCTGCACTTACAAATCTGCAATTTTGTAAAAATCCACACCGGTGTATTTTGTGGCAGATTTTACTGCCACGTGTGAAGTTACCTTTGCTTTCTTTTTGGAAGGGAAGCTTATTTGCATATCCCTTTCCAAGAAAGGAGCGTTGCCTGCCCTATAAGACTTCTCACACCTACTAGGCATTCTCCAAGAGGAGAAATAGTACCCCCAATTCCTGGTCAATCCCTGTCACCTAGCCAAGATAGTTTTAATGGGGGCAATCACCTTGAGACCTCTCTGCCTCTTCCCTTCCTCCCTCCCTCATCCTCCCTCTCTCTCTCTTACCCAATCGATTTCAAGTAGAATTGATTTGTATCCGATTTGAATGACTCCGAACAAAATGAATTTGAAGAAACTTGCTCATCCTTATACTGGTCCTCAGATCCTCTTTTGAACCATATGGACAGTATTCTTAAACTGCGGTACCCGAGAACTCTTCATAAGGTCCGATCAACTCTACTTGAAGTCCCAGTTTAATGGTGTTTCCTGAGTGGTGATTAATTCCTGAGTATAAAGTTGGTGATTATTGTACTGGTTTCATCCAACATGGCCAACTATCATCCCAAATTGATTGCATCTTTCTGTGAACGTGGGCTCTGTGTTCAGCAGGTCACAACCCGTGTGCAAAATTGTCCTTCTTGTTCAGGTTACTTGGTGCAAAAATTGAAATGTTGAGGTCAAGAATGGGCAGCTTTCTCTTTCTTCTTCTGTAGGATGTCCATTTGCCATACGTTAATTTGTGCTTTATATGTATGCAACAGAGAAAACCTCTTCAGCTGTACTGAACCGTAATTCCCATAGTTTTATCTTCTCCGTCATCTCTTCTCCACAGCTTGGCTGTTGCTGAAGCATGATGGGGTGCTTCAATTCAATGACAGCTGGGTTGACAAAGGTCTACTCCTCTCTGTTGCTTAAAACTGCAGAATAATCTAGATAAGACGTGTCTACACTCCCTAGAAGTATAACCTAGATAAACAGAAGCACTTTGAAATGAAAGTCCCCCATTGATCTCGGGATCTCTATAGCAGCGTGCAGAACGCAGACCTCTCACATGTTTAATTTTCTGTTTCCTTTTATAACAGCAGCAAGTGGCGACGCAGCAGTTGGCCTTTCAACAGCAGCTTCTACAAATGCAACAGCTGCAGCAGCAGCACCTCTTGACCCTGCAGCGCCAAGGTCTCCTTTCAATCCAACCCGGACAGCCCACCCTTCCACTGCAATCTCTCGCTCAAGGTTTGTACAACTAAAATACTTTTTTTCTTCTTTCTCCACAATCCCTCTGAACCAGCTTGATTTTCTTCTATCAGCCTTGTGTAGAAGAAAAATTGTAGGATTTTGGTCATAAAGTTTTGAACTTGGTAGATCTTTTTATTTTTGCTTTTGTTTGTATGGTTGCATGTACATGGTAATTGACCATTGCAAGAATTCTGATCAGAAGGGTTTGTAACGTGTGTTTTCTATAATGTTCACGAGTTTCTGTGTTGATCGGCACTCACGCCTATCAATTGAAAGGGGGCTGAATGATCTTTATTGCGATTTGTTCATCTCCCATTCATTTTGCTTGTTTATGTGCTGCAGGCAGATGTTGATTTTAGGTGCCGCATGAATGATTCTATCACCCCAACACACACAATCATTTTGAGTGTTTGTCGTGTTGGTGGCACCCTTACACAGGCCACTTTTTGGAAACAAGTGTTTGTAGGATTGTTCATTCCCAATAATTGCACCGATCCCCAGGTCATGTAAAAGATCCTTAGTGTTAAGCTGGCTATACTCTTGAGATAGTTGTTGGCCGGGCCAACTATTCCTTCGGACTCCACTATAAGCATGCATGCTTGACTCAACTGAGTGTGCATGTTTTTTTTCAGTGAGACAAGAGGGTTATCTCCCACAGGAACAAAGGATATGGCAGAATGAAATCCAACAAGCCTAATCCTTTACCCCAAAATTGAGGGAAAGTCAGGAGACCTCAATGTGGGATTAGACCGTAGAGCGAATCTACTGTGTGTGGCTGACTTTTATATAATGTGTACAGCCAGTTTTAGTAAGGACTCAAATTTAGAAGCTGGTAACAGGAGAACTAGGCATTTCTGACTGATTAAAATATATTACAAAGTTTCTTGTGGTCGCCTGTACTATTGATTTATGCAAAGTTGTGTGAAAAGCTAGTAACCATTTAACCTTCCCGTACCCTTTAGACAGCTATTGACCAAACCTTCTTTTGGCCAAAAGCTACTCCTTCTTAGTCTGATGCACACGTGCATGCTCGGTCTAGTCTCAGTAGAGAGAGGTGAATAAGCCACAAGTACTCTACCGTGATTATCTAATATGTATTGGCACTTGCATATCAGTTGTTACACTAGGTGCGGGAAATCTTTTTGTCAATTTCAAATGGGCCAGTACCTCTGGTCATTGATCCGCCAGGAGGCCTACCCTCCTCAGCTCCAAGATCTACAGAAGACATACTATGCAATATTCCCAGTGGTGACCATCTGTGTTGAGAATTGTTGGTTGTCACCGAGGAATCACCAGATTTTAGGAGGTCATTTTATTTATTTTTTTTGCTATAAGGTCCTCCTTGAACCACATTGATTCTTCCCATCATTCCTACGATAGATTGCAGAGAAGAGCAGACCCATGTTCACTACAGGGACCCCCGGTTGAATTACAGGGGAGGTCTAAGCACATATTGGCCGGCAACTGATTTGCTCATTTCTATCTGTACAGTAATAGAGAGCTTTTACATCAGTCATACATTTCGGCTTCTAAAAGTTTCAGGAACATCTTGGAATGAAGAACGAGGACTTGGATATGACTGTGAACTTGAGGGAGGTGCCGTACTCTGTGATAAGGACATCATGGAAAGACTGCATGAATCCATGCATGGTCTAACATGGCTGATATCAAAGGACTAAATTGTGTATCAGTCATGGGGGGGTCATCTGACTTGGATGACCCCCCCCCCCCCCCCCACGTCGCTGTTGATTGATACTGCAAGCATTGGGGCCTTCTCAAGCAGCTGATCGGCGGGGATCCCGGGTGTCGGACCCCCACGATCACATACAGATGATAGTATAAAAAGTATAAAAGTCTTGGAAAACCCCTTTAAGAACAGATGCCCCGGAATTGTTATTACATGGGGAATGCATTCAGTTACTCCAAACAGACATGTCAGGAGAGGCGAGAGCCCCCCTTTAAGAAAATCGACTAGTAATGTTTGAACGATTAGAAGATACAAAAAACTGAAAATCCCCCTTGAGCTGTAATTTTTTAGTTTGATGCTGAAGGGTTCCTTAGCTTCTGAGTTTGCAGCGTTGATGTCAGCGGTGACATTTATTACGATGGGGGAGAATTTCTTCCAGCAATGCCTTACAAATTACAGCTGTTTGCCAATAAGAGATGTGTCACGGGGCCGGATAATGTGGCTGTAAAATCCCGCTATTGATTTACCTTATTCTGTAACTGCTGATGAATGGACCTGCAGGAGCGATTCTTCTACAAGGCCCAGAGCTCCGCTATAAAGAAGCCTGCCTTACATAGAGACCGTCTAACAGTCCCCGTAAAATCCGTCTTTTATTAGATAATGTGATCGATTAGATGAAGATCCCGTATCGATGTAGAATCACAGAAAATGTCTAACACCGGGTCCCAATTCTGTCCTGAATCATTTCTTAAAGGGGTCCTGTTACTAAGACCAAGACTACGTTCACACTCTCGCCTTTTCATGGCCATTTTGCATCTGTGTGTGAATCGATTTTCTGGGCGTCTCTGTCCGTTTTTAGCATCGGTTTTTAATAGAGGTTAGACGGGTTCACTCCCGTCTAAACGCTGTTAAAAACGGTCCCATTGATTTCAGTTGGGTCCGTTAGGCCTTGAAAATTGGCAAAAAATAGGACACTTCCTGTTTTTTGACACCCGCTATTCACTGGCCGTTAAGAATGTGAATGGACCCATAGACGGAAACGGTTCTAAAGACGGTCGCATGATGGCCGTTTTTCACTTTTGTGTGAATGAGGCCCAAGATAGGAGATAAGTGCTCGATCGCTGGGGGTCCGATCAAGGGAAACAAGGGTCTGCAAGTGCCATTTAAGAATGGAGTGGAGGGGTGCATACAGGACCACCACGCTATTCACTTCTATGGGACTGAAAAGTACCCCACTCTTTTGCAGACCCTCGTGATGGCTGGGAGTCTCATTGGTCAGACCCCTGATGAAACACTTATCCCCTTTGTCATGGATGTGTTATTAGTGGCACCGCCCCTTTAATATATTTCTTTAAGGGTGCATTCACACAACTGTAAGTGTTTTAGGATTCACAAATAGCAGATCCGCAAAACACAGATACTGACTGTGTGCATTCCGCATATTGCAGACCGCAATGTTTTAATGCGTTTTGCACGCGCGCGAGAAAAATCGGCATGTTTGGTTCCCAGACCCGAACCTGGACTTCTTCACAGAAGTTCGGGTTTGGGATCGGTGTTGTGTATATTTTATTATTCTCCCTTATAACATGGTTATAAGGGAAAATAGTAGCATTCTTAATACAGAATGCTTAGTAAAATAGGGATGGAGGGGGTTAAAAAAATATATAATTTTTAACTCTCCTCATCCACTTGTTCGTGCAGCCCGGCTTGTCTTTTTTTTCTTCTTCTTTGAGGACCTGGGAGGAAAAGGACCTTTGGTGACGTCACTGCGCTTATCACATAGTCCATCACCAAAGGTCCTTTTCCTCCCAGGTCTTCAAAGAAAAAGAAAGAAGATGAGCTGGGCTGCGCGAACAAATGGATGAGGCGAGTTAAATTTTATTTATTTTTTTAACCCCTCCATCCCTAATTTACTTTGCATTCTGTATTCAGAATGCTATTATTTTCCCTTATAACCATGTTATAAGGGAAAATAATAATGATCGGGTCCCCATCCTGATCGTCACATAGAAACCATGCATGAAAATCGCACCGCATCCGCACTTGCTTGCGGATGCTTGCGATTTTCACGCAGCCCCATTCACTTCTATGGGGCCTGCGTTGCGTGAAAAGTGCACAATATAGAGCATGCTGCGATTTTCACACAATGCACAAGTGATGCGTGAAAATCAGCGCTCATGTTCACAGCCCCATAGAAATGAATGGGTACGGATTCAGTGCGGGTGCAATGCGTTCACCTCACGCATTGCACCCGCGTGGAAAACTCGCCCGTGTGAAAGGGGCCTAAGGCCTCATGCACACGACCATATGTATTTAGCGGTCTGCAAAAAACGGATCCTCAAAAAATACGGATGACGTCCGTGTGCATTGCGTATTTTGCGGAACGGAACAGCTGGCCCCTAATAGAACAGTCCTATCCTTGTCCGTAATGCGGACAATAATAGGACATATTCTATTTTTTTGCGGAACGGAAATACGGAAACAGGCATACGGAGTAACTTCAGGTTTTTTTTGTGGACCCATTGAAATGAATAGTTCCGTATACGGTCCGCCAAAAAAACGGAACAGACACGGAAAGGAAATACGTTTGTGTGCATGAGGCCTAATACCCTCCGATCAGTGTAGGGACACCCCCAACTGATAACACCACGAATTGTCAATCTATTCATAAAGGGGTTGTATAAGATTGGTAAAACATGGCTGCTTTACAGGATCAGTGTCACTGGGATTTTTCTCTTATTGCCAGGACGTGCCATCACTTTATCCACAATGGGAGTGGGGGTCCGATCTCTGAGAATCCCGCAATTTTGAGAATAAATGAGTATCTTTTTGCACTTAAATGTGCATTTAAATGGAGCTTTGCTACAGTTCCTGTAAATCGGCACTACAGCCGCTGCACATTCTCTGGTTCAGTGGGGGGGTGGACCTCCTACCAGCGATACACTATCACTTTATAAGATTGGAATACCCCTTTAAGTAAATGAGGCTGATCTGCAATACCAGAACCGGCCCATGGACAAGAGTGGCGCTGTAACCATGTTTCCTAATATTGCGCAACTCTTAATTTGGGCTGACGGGAGTCCGGGACGTTCGCTGTCTCTATGATCACTACCATATCTCTCATCTCTCTAGTGCTAGGAACCTCGAGGAACATTTACATCCAGATGGGCCACTAATGGGAGCAGCTGGGATTTTTATAAGCTGTGAATGTTAGCGCCCCTTTAAAAGACTTGCGGGCCGTTTTATAAGAAAAGTACGGAATCTGATTGCTAGCTCCTTCTCCTTCTCGAATTAGGGCCAGCGATCTCGTCCGCGCCGATAGACCCGGGCCAGGGAGAATAATTTGAAACTGATGTCATTATGAGCGTCAAATCCACTTTCTGCTTGTTTGAACACGGTCACCTGGGGACGGAAACGCAAGGACGAAGAGAGGTTGACTTTGTTTGTCTAACAGCCGGTGATACTTAGGTTTTGCGAAATTGAGTTCTGCGAGGAGTCATCCGTCACCTGTCCCCATAACATACATTTTTTAAACCGAAGAGCGCATTTTCTTCTATAATGAAGAGAACTGAACTGTCCTGAAAAACACATCGCGGCGGAAAAAAAAACCAAACCCAGCGACTAATATTTAATAAAATGTCAAAAAAAATAAAAACTCGTCTCCTGCTGTAAGTCGTGTATCAGCGACGGAAGAAGAATCAACTCACTGCTGCTAAATTCTCGGTGGTGATTAACCGTTTTTTTTTTTACAGATCCATCAAACTTCCTCCTCCTGTCACTTTCCCGCGGCGGCCATTTTATTATTTCGTGATAGGTATCAGTATTGACAAGCACAGTGTGTACACGTCTCATCCCATTTCACGTTTCCTGTTACCTTCTACATCGTAGTTCTTCTCTAATCTTTCCCAGTTGGCAGCAATACTCAGATCCAATTCTATCAGGGTTGCACTGCCATAGGGAGTCGAAATCTCTTCTACCTGAGCAAAAAATTTTAATACATTTTTTTACATTATTTTTATTTATTTTTTTCAAAAGTTGTAATTATTTATTTATATATCTTTATTTATTTATATTTTTTATTGATCTATTTTTATGCTTTCGACAACCCGGAAACTCCATAAATCTCCGTGGCATGAACTCCCGCCATACGAAAGGGTGGGGGGGGGCGGAAATCGTCTCCTGCGCGTGGCAGAATTTACAGCCTGCACATTAATTTTGCGAATTAATTAATTAGCCGATGAATTTTTAGGGGGCCTTGTGCCTCGAAAACACTTGGAAGAGGCATTCCTACCTCGGAAGGAACATTACAATTTCATATTGCAAAGGAGTGCTTGGCTAATTAACAGATGCATTTCCTTTAAATACCAGTGCAGCAATAAGCTCGGCTCGCCTCGCCCCGACGCGTTTTCATGCAAATACGCAGAGAGGCTCCGATGCGTTAGCATCAGAGGACAATTTAATGCGCCATTGTTTTAATGCAGAATCAGGGGAGTAAGGGTCAGCTCTGTTCTGAGGTAATTGTTAGTGTGTAGACAGTGCTGTCAAGCACGACTGCTAAAAATATATCCTACACTGTCACTTTGCAAGGTGCTGGAAAATAATAGCCTGCACTCGACAAAAACGGGACGCGGGGGTTGAGCCGTAACCTTCTTTTTTTCTTTTTTTTTTTCTTTTCCTCCCTTTGTTTAATTTGTCTCCTGGGTTTAATTTTAAAGGACATGTGATAATTGAATATGTCTAATAGCTAAATACTCATTTGGTACCAAATCTATCAAAATGTAATTGGCATTTTTTAAAATGTGTGCGCGGTAAGTCAGTGGAGGAAAGGGGGGGTGGGGTGGGGGGGTGTACTGATACTGGCTCCGGAGCCAAATGAAGTATTTGTATCCCCTCATGTATAAATATGTATCTATTCTTTATTATTTATTTTTTAATTATTATTTTCTTTCTTTTATTATTCTTGAAAGTGCCGCTGGCGAGGACCTAACTGTTTTTCTTAATGCAGCCTCTCCCAAAGGCGGGGAAGGTTATTGGTTTGTCGTGCAATAATTTACTCCTCTTTGATATGCAAAATATCCGCGGTGAATAAAAAAAAAAAAAATTCTATCAGCCTCATTTCACACTTCTTAGCCACTTACGTTCTCTAGAGTCTATTGCCTCATTAGACCACTGCTCTTCGAAGCCGGTATAATTAAAATCTTTAACAGTTTAGAGAAGTAAAGATGTTTGGCTGATCACGTTGAGATGATTATCTGTCCATTGTATTCGAAATGGGGAAAAAAATGAAAAATATTTCATGTAAAACCCCGGCATTTTTTTAAATATTTTTTAATGATGTGTTGCGAATCAATAAAACCTCAGCTGCCTCCTTTATTTTTAATGTGGCGTCTTGAAAGGGGACTTGATTTAAATTCTTGGAACGTATAGTTAGCATTTTGCAAATAAAGGGCTGAGCGTCGTCTGCACAATTAAAGGTAGTCGTAAGGAGAGCATAATTAGGTCGCGGAATCTGGGGCATAGATTTATGTGTCTTTTGTCGGGCTCCAGGGCCCCAATGCTGAATCGGGGCCTCCACCTTATCAGGTGCCATTTCTAATATATGTGAAAGATCTGTCTGGCGTCCATAAATTTATCATCTGCCTATTTCATGGGTCTCTGGGCTTGGTGTCGTTGAGTCACACTTAAAGGGATCCAGTCACCATGAAAATGCAGGCAGCGGGATATAGAGCAGGAGGAGCTGAGCAGATTGATATATAGTTTTACGGGATAAGATTCAGTATAATTTGTACTTTATTCATTTAAACCATTGCTTCTTCTTGATTTAGAGTCCAGTGGGCGGTCCTATCAGCCACTAACTGCCTTCCCTGTAGGCTTAGTTATGTGGTTAGCTGAGAAGCACCGCCCACTGGACTCTTAAATCAAGAAGAGGCAATGGTTTAAATGAATAAAGAGTCCAGTGGGCGGTGCTTCTCAGCTAACCACATAACTAAGCCTACAGGGAAGGCAGTTAGTGGCTGATAGGACCGCCCACTGGACTCCTAAGTGTACAATAAGTCTAAATGCATGAATTATAAATTATACTGAATCATACTATATGTCGGTCTGCTCAGCTCTTCCAGCTCTATAACCTGCTGCCTGCAGATTGCACTGAATTTCCATACTGACAGGTTCCCTTCACCATTAGGCTAGGTCTACATGATGACATGTGTCGCGCGACACATAGGGCACAACTACACTGCAACATGTGTCACGTGACATTTTTTATAATGGTAGTCTATGTTGTCGCACTGCAACATGCTGCGACTGCGACACGACAGTCGCAGAAAAATCCATCTTGAATGGGTTTTTTGCGACTGTCGTGTCGCAGTCGCAGCATGTCGCAGTGCGACACCATAGACTACCATTATAAAAATTTTCGCGCGACATTGGTGCGACAAAATGTTGCGCGACAGATGTCGTCGTGTAGACCTAGCCTTAGTGCCGTGCCTCAAGTTGGATCACTTATAGGGTGCATGCACACAGAAGTGTAGTTTATGTTAACTTGTGATGTTCCACGCCGCAGTTTTTTCTGCACCAAATTCCGAATGTGTTACTTGCAGACTTGCTCGCGGATTTGTCCCAGATGTCAGCTTTTGCATTGCAAAGGGTGAAATCTACACTTAATATCAATAAAAGACCTAAAATAATAAAATCAAAAAACAGACATTAAATTAATTAAAAAATGAAAAGTATCCCAGAAAATGGTTTCATGGGAATAATCTACTAAAAGACAACAAAAGCCCCCAAAATTATGATTTTGTAGTAATTATTACACGCACTGATCGCCTGCTGACAATATTTATGCTACAAATTGGGACCCCGTCCAAAAAAAAAAAAGAAAGAAAAGCTTTTTTTTTCTGTTTCTGTTTCCAATCCTATCCGTACGGATCTGACAGTAATAATGGGGTGAGGTTTTTTTTCGAGAAAGTTCTGTATTTTTTCAGCAGACACATCCATCAATTAGGCGAGCAGAACTAGAAACCAAAATTAATGAGAGAGATAGGTGTGTTAATGAAATAATCATAGTGTAATCAATTTGACTGTTAAAAAGTGAAAAGCATTTCAAGGAGACGATATGAATTCATAATTTACGTCTGCGCACCATTAATAAAAAATGTATTTCGTAACAAAGCTATTTGTCTTTATTTAAAGCGCAAGCTTAAAAAAAAAAAAAAAAACGCGTCTTTCATTAAGACGTGGTGTTGTCACAATATTCCGATTTTCATGCTTCTTTTGATTATCAGAAGAGCTTAAAGCGACCCCTCGGATTCCAGAAAAAAATTCAGTTATGTACGAATCCGATTCGCTCATCACAGTAATTAAGCTGTTGTAGAGGGACTGTTTCTCTACCGCCATTAAATTGCTTTCTTCACTATGCGATCAAAATAAAATGGCTGCTGGTCTCGAGAGAAAATCTTAATCTAGCGCATGCGACATTACTGTGAGTAGGGGCGCATGTGCGAATATATTCAATAACAAATCTGAACCCAGATTTGTAAGTTGATTGTGGAGCGTGCCACAATCCTGCGTTCAGGTGCGTTGTTGAGTATATTCGCACATGTGCCGCCATTCACAGTAACGGCGCCTGTGCGAGATTAAGATTTTCTTTCGAGACAAGCGGCCATTTTATTTTGAATGCATAGTGAACAATGTCAATTAATGGTGGAAGAGGGACAGCCCCTCTACAACAGAACGCTTATGCGGTACCCTCTTGTTATATCCTTTTAGCTGCAGATCTAGCCCTTCATGTCATCCAAGATGGCCGCACCGCTTCTCAGACTACCCGATACATACTGGGCATCCATAGCCTAAGACACTTACTTCTTGTCCAGTGCAGATCTTGGATTGGCCAGCGCTGTTCACATGAGCAACGCTGGCCAATCCGAGAGCAGCAGAAGGTGTCTTGGGCTGCCAAATCTACAGTCTGAGACGCGATGAGGCCATCTTGGATGGCAGAAGAGGAGCCCAGGAATTGATGGATCTGCAGCTAAAAGAAGGGAAAGGAGGGCACCAGATAAGCGTTCTGTTCATTTCCCAGTTAGTGTGTTTTTTTTTGTTTTTTTTTTATCCGGAGGTTCACTTTAAGGGAGCAGAGGCAGCAGTGGCCCCTGTGCCTGATGGGGCCCTACTGCCTCATAAGGAGACGTCCTTATTATAAATGGCTCATCATAGGTGGGCGGCTTTTACAGATTGTGCCTCAAGCTTCAAGTTATGCTACTGGTCGGGCCTGTAATATACTCAGAAAGGCAGCCATGACCTAAGTATATGATGGATATAGGGAAACCATTCCTCTGGATTTGTCATGGGACAATATTGGTCCGATACTTATAATGGTTCTTTAAAGAGGAAGTGTCTCCTCTTCCGACATGTCTACTTGCATTCCACACGCAATAATAATTCTGGAGCATCTTATGACTGTATGTTGTGCTCTTCCTCTGTTATTCCTGCTATTCATAAACTTCTTTGTTTATAAACTTCTAGCAGGAATAATAGTGGAACGGGACATTATACAGTCATAAGATACTGCAGTAATCATTATTACATGAAGAATGCAAGTAGTCACTAAAACAGACATGTCAGGAGAGGTGGCAGGTCCTCTTTAACTGAGGTAGCTAGCACTCCGGCTTGTCTTGTAATGGGATCTTTCGAGGTTCTGGTATTTTTGCAATGATGTAAACCTTGACAGAACCCCAGGACGGAGGCTTTAAATGGGATCAATGGGGTCCGACTCCCGTCATCTCCGACGTTCAGCTGTTCTCACAAGCGGCAGTGCTGAAACCAGGCATCGGAACTACACAACTCCAACTCCGTGGTGCTGCTGCCATTCAGTGCTTCCACTGATTTGATATTGTTATGGGGGCATTGGAACACGATACCTGTAAATCATTTTATTGATATACAGGAATATTTCAGTGTATTAACCTGCATATAAAAAATACATTATTTGAGGGTTACTGGTTATATAAAGTAGTTTACTAACAGCTAGAGGACTACAGGTGTGAGACTATTGAGCTTTGCTTAACCAAAATGCATTAGTGGTCGAGATCTCTGATTTTAACAGTTACTGCCAGGATGGAATTGGTTAATAAATTCCATCTCCACATTTAAAGGGGTTGTACAGGAGGAGTGAAACATTTCTTCTAAAATCAGCTCCACATCCTGTCCACAGTTTGTGTGTGGTACGGAAGCTCAGCCCCATTCACTTCATTCTGGAATACCGGACACAACCCACAAATAAATTCAAGAGAGAGTATGGGGAAGATGGAAAGGAGATTCAAGGAAGAGGAGGAGAGAAAGGGAGGGGGGAGAGGGATGAGGGAGAGAGGGCAAGGAAGAGAGTGAGAGAGGGAAGGGAGAAGAAGAGGAGGAGAGAGGTAGAGGAAGAGAAAGGAGATGAGGGAGAGAGGGCAAGGAAGAGAGTGAGAGGAAGGGAAGGGAGAAGAAGAGGAGGAGAGAGGTAGAGGAAGAGAAAGGAGATGAGGGAGAGAGGGCAAGGAAGAGAGTGAGAGAAAGGGAAGGGAGAAGAAGAGGAGGAGAGAGGTAGAGGAAGAGAAAGGAGATGAGACAGAGAGGGAAGAGAGAGGGAGAGGAAGGGGTGGGGAGAGAGGTTGAGTGAGAGAGGAAGGGAGGGGAGGAGAAGAGAGAGGAAGAGAAAGGAGATGAGGGTGAGGAAGAGAGAGGAAGGGGTGGGGAGAGACAATGAGGAAGAGAGAGAGAAGAGGAAGAGGAGGAATGAGGTAGAGGAAAAGAAAGGGGGGCATGGAGATAAATAGAGGTGGGGGAGGGAGGGGGAAGAAGAGAGAGGAAGAGAAAGGGAGAGAAGGCGAGGAAGAGACAGAAAGAGAGGAGTGAGGATGCAGAAGAGGGAGAGGAAGTGGAAGAGAGATAGGGAAGGAGAGGAAGAGAACTGGGGAGAGAAGTAGAGGGGAGAAGGGAGGGTCAAGAAGAGCGAGGAAGAGGAGGAGGGGGTAGGGAGAGAGAGAGAGAGACAAGGGAAGAGGAAGAGAGAATCAGAGGGATATATTTATATATCAGGGCACTTGTGATTTGGATGAATTTGTTTGGACCCGAATACGATTGGATAACCAGTTCGGTGAATTGGACCCAATCGAATTTGAATAAATTTGCTCATCTCTATGTTCCATCCCTTTAACACCTGTTGTGAGGCGAAAGCTAATTAAAGAGACAGATGCGGATCTGATTGAATGTAGGGGCTTACCGTTCATTGCCTCGCTTTCCATTATGTACTCCAAACCCAGATACTTGTGTCGTGCAACTCCTGGGAACAATTTCATTAAAACAAAGATAATTTGTATGTTGATGAGGATCCTTCGTCAGATACAAAAGGGTCCTCGCTGCTATTTTTTTTTTCTTTCCGCTCTCCTTTAAGATTAATAATCTGCTTTTAGTTAAGCAAATACCATAGCAGAAAAGAATGAATTGTTGCTTTTCATTATCCTTTGTAGGGGGGAAATGGCTTGGGCTTTGTTTACTGACTCTTTTATTTAATTACTGTTTGAGGAGGGCTGAATTAGTTGTTAATTGATTTAATTATCCAATTTGTTTGTTTCAGGCATGATTCCAACAGAGCTCCAGCAGCTCTGGAAAGAAGTGACGGGCTCGCACACCGCGGACGATGCCGGTTGCAACAACCACAGCAGTTTGGACCTGTCCACGACGTGCGTCTCTTCGGTATCAGCACCCAAGACCTCTTTGCTCCTCAACCATCAGGCGTCTACAAATGGACAGGCGTCTGTCCTCACTCCAAAAAGAGAGAGGTAAGGGGCAGCAGCAGGGGGATGCGGGCAGCTTTATGGTGTCTTCTACTGCTTTGAGGTTCTGAAATGTGATGGAGAATCATGGAGATGTTCTCATCTCTTTATTGACTTAAGTCGATGTTCGTTAACCATTTTGATGACTTGGAAAATCCCTTAAATTAGTGTCTTTGGCAAAGCCATTGAGAAGTGCTTACGAGTCCGTGTCGGTAATCAGTTTGTGTTCCCTTTGAGTATGAAGAGTTATAAATCAAGGTTTTTGATGGAGCACAAGGCAATCGAAGTTCAAGTTGGTCAAGATGGTGGTTGCTGTTCTCATTTTGAGAACCTGCTTCTCATCCATCCAAACTGTTATCTACATAACTGCTTAAGACAACTGTGTTGATGGTTGTCTTCCAACTGTGCTCCCAATGTATACAGTTGTGATGATGAGAGTGATCATAGTTAAGGCTACTTTCTCACCTGCATTTACATTTTCCGGTATTGAGATCCGGCAGAGGATCTCAATACCAGAGAAAAACGCTTCCATTTTGTCCCCATTCATTGTCAGTGGTAACAAAACGTAACTGAACAGAACGGAGTGCTCCAAAATGCATTCCATTCGGTTTGGTTGCATTTTCATACCGGAGAGCAAACCACATGGGATGCTGAGCAAAACAGATCCGGCATGATACACAATGCAAGTCAATGGGGACAGATCCGTTTTCTCTGACACAATTCGAAAACTGATTCGTCCCCCATTGACTTTGAATGGAGTTCATGACTGATGCAGATGGTTGTATTATCAGTAACGGAAGCGTTTTTGCTGAGCCCTGCCGGATCCAGTAAAAACGCTAGTGTGAAAGTAGCCAAGAATGGTTCTTGGTACCACATTTGTCTGAAGCTAGCTCACCTAGGCACTAGTTCTTTTCACCTTGGGAACTTTATCTATATTTGAGATTTCTAGACCGTAAAAAGTGTAGAAAATGTCAAGATTCTGGTTGTTCCTATGATCCACCTAGCAGAATCTTCCTTATATATCCACGTCTATATCCTTTTATGACCAACTGTCCAATCATGTTTTGTGCCAAAAAATCATGGGCCTTTTGCAATGCACAGTGTTTTTGAAGAGCTGTTCATTGCCCAATGATGTAATGAATTTTAGATTTTTGGGATAGTCTTACACTCGGGGTCATGTTCTCTCGATATGATTGTCTAGTTTTATCCTCTCCTATTTCCTTCTATATTTACTATCTATAATATTCTTCTTCAGCTGCCACAAAACTGCAACTTCCACCTTGTGACTGTCAGGGCATGCTGTGAGTTGTAGTTTGCAGCTGATGTAGAGTATTGGAAACCACCGTCACCTGTCAAGTTTCCTCTCATGCACATAGTGCTGGCCAAGAGGTTGTATGGCGACTCCACACTATGAAGCTATAGCCTAGAAACTCTTTGTGCCGCCATCTTTTATGAAGATATTATCTATTATCCTCTAGACCAGGGATGCCGAACTTGTGGCGCTCCTGCAGTTGCAAAACTACAACTTCCATCATGCCTGGACAGCCTACCACTATCATGGCATGCTGGGAGTTGTAGTTTTGCAGCAGCTGGAGGGCCGCAAGTTGGGCATCCCTGATCTAGATGACCTCAGGGTCCAATGGAACACGAGGTCACCAAAATAAATGGGATTTCTATAAGGGCACAGTCGGACTCCGTATTTCTCTGGGTACTATTTTGGCTCCTTACAACTTAAGGCCTCTTTCACACTACCCTTTTTTTTTCTTTCGTTTTGCGGGCCGTATTTTGCGTTCCGTATACGGAACCATTCATTTCAATGGGTCCGCAAAAAAAACGTAATGTACTCCGTATGCTTTCCGTATTTCCGTTTTTCCGTTCCGTTTAAAGATAGAACATGTCCTATTATTGCCTGCAAATCACGTTCCGTGGCTCCATTCAAGTCAATGGGTCTGCAAAAAAAAACGGAACACATAGGGAAAGGCATCCGTATGTCTTCCGTATCAGTTTTGTTTTTTTCTGAACCATCTATTGAAAATGTTATGCACAGCCCAATTTTTTCTATGTAATTACTGTATACTGTATATGCCATACGGAAAAAACGGAACGGAAACCGAAACACAACGGAAACAAAAAATGGAACAACGTATCTGTGAAAAACGGACTGCAAAATACTGAAATAGCCATACGGTAGTGTGAAAGAGGCCTAACTAACGGGAAAAGTATTGGTCTCCAGTTTTCCCCCTTCTCCCTGCTGATAACATATGAATGCCCAGCCCAGCATGCATGTGCATGGGGGAAGTCGGGAGAGATGGCGAATCCGAAACGTATGGCCAGCCTTACGGTCATGTAAAAACCTACAATGACAAGGCAACTGTAAAAGTTTAAAGGGTTATTCCGGTCGTTACAAGTTATCCCCTATCCTGAAAACGATTGGATCAATATGGTTCCTACTGCTGGGACACCCCACCGATCATGAGAGGGGACCCTCTATTTCTCAGAGATCCCTGAAATGAACGGAACATGTTGGGCGTGCACGCTGCCGCTCTATTGATCTTTATGGGATTTCCAGAGACGGCGCTCAGTTATTTCCCATAGAGATGAATAGAGCTGCAGTGCCCATGCCTGACCTCCTTTGTTCATTTCATAGGGCTCCGAGGGTTAATGGGTCCCCATTCTCATGATCAGTGGGAGACCCAGCGGTAGAAAGGACCTGCCCCCATCTAATAGTTTTATATAACTTGTATCATTTTTTAAGTGACAAATGAAACTCTGCTACCTCTGCCCGTTCCCTACTATATGTAACCCTATATGTGCGTCACCTGCCTGCTACATCCTTGCTGCTGTTTAGTCTGACAAGGCCCACGTAGGAAGACGTATTACCTTACCAGCAGAATAGCGTTTCCCTATGTCGACCCCGTCGTACTATTTCACAGGCTGCAGTAAAACACATTATCCCTAGACCCCATCCAGACTCTGTGATACATTCTCACATCCTGCACATGTTTAAATAATCCTGCCGGAAAAAAAAAAGGAACTTTCATTTTAAGGTCAGGTTCCAATTTTCGGCACTTAATAAATCCATAATTTTTTTTATACGGCCGTTGTTAACGCAGGGAGAAATGTTGGCCGTCTGCTTGTACAAATGTGGCACCTGGCTTCTGTTTAAATCAGTCGCACAATAGGAGCAATTATTTCATTTCCCCCGCGCAGAGGTCACCGCTAAAGATGAGCGAATTTCGTGTTATGAAATTCGTCCACGCTTCGTTTGGTGGTAAAAGCAGAATTGCGTTATGGATTCCGTTACCACGGAACATTAACGCAATTCTATGACGGGATGCCTTTTTATTCATTCCGTCATAATAGTAGTCTATGGGCTGCAAAACTGATCCGTTCCGTTATGCAGGGGAGTCCTCTCCTGCAGAACGGAAACAGGACGGATCCGTTATCCAGCCCATAGACTACTATTATGACGGAATGAATAACGGAATGTCTCTATGCATTCCGTCATAGAATTGCGTTATGTTCCGTTGTAAGGGAATCTATAACGCAATTTTGCTTTTACCACCAAACGAAGCGTGAACGAATTTCACCTCTAGTCACCACCATAGGATGTACTTTTAGGCGTACAGCATTTACAGTAAAGCGTACGGCACTGGCAGCCTGACCCTCTGTGACGCCATTTCTCTTCTCTGCCACGATAGTCAGCACTCTGCAGTGTGAACGTGAAGCACGTATGTAATTGTCCATGTGAATTCCTGTTCATGGGGCTTGCAATGAAGCTAATAGTCGATTGTGCAGACTCTATCTTTAGATCTCTTCCTTGTGCCGTTCCTTTGTTATTCCTCCTGGAAATGCATGCACGAATCGACAACCGAGTGTAGCCATTCCCCTTGTGAACGTCTCTACACATTGTCCAAACAGTATCACATTGTGTAGGGTCCCATGCAATAGACAAAGGAAATGGTAATGTCTAGTTGTTAGTGTAGTTCTACATTTCCCGGAGGAATAGCTGGGGTCCGGTGCTACTGATTATCAATAGTCCTATTTATTGAGTCCTTATATGTTTAGAACAGTACAGATCAGGGATGGCACAACCTGCGTCTCTCCAGCTGTTGCAAAACTACAACTCCCAGCATGCTCAGTCTGCTTACAGCTATGAACCTGCAGCAGGGCATGGTGGGAATTGTAGTTTTACAACAGCTGGAGAGTCGCAGGTTGGCCAGCCCTGGTATAGATGGTGGCATACTGTGTTCGGTCACACCCTCCTGACAAAGGGAATGGTAATGCCCATTTGTCAGTTTATTTATACATTACCAGGAGGAATAATAGAAGGATTCTACAGTGTAGAGTTCTAATAACTGATTATCGATAGTCCTAATTATTGAGTCCTTATATGTTTAGAACAGTACATATAGTGACAAACTGTGCAGGGTCACACCCTAAATAGGGAATGGCAATGCCCAGTCGTCCATTTATTTATAAATTTCTAGGAGGGATAACAGAAGGACTGTACAATTGCAGAGTTCTAAGAACCAATTATCAATAGTCCTAACTATTAGTTAATGAGTTTGTGTGTGTGTGTTTTTAACAGTATATACAGTATAGTGACTGACTGTGCAGGGTCACACCCTAAAAAGGCAATGACAAATGCCCAGTTGTCAGTTTAAGTATACATTTCCTGGAGGAATAACAGAAGGACGGTACACTGCAGAGTTCTAAGAGTCGATTATCAGTAGTCTTATTTGAGTTCTTATATGTTTAGAACAGTACATATAGTGACAGACTGTGCAGGGTCTCACCCTACAAAAGGGTCGGTACAAGGCAGACTTCTAAGAACCGATTATTAATAGCCATAACTACCGATTCCTTGCGTATTTAGTACGGTTCTTGGGCAAGACCAGTGCAGAAAAAATGGTTTCTGGTTTGGTATGATGCAGGATGACCTGTGTTGCCCCTTTAAGTATAGTCTATACATTTTTTGGTTGGGATTTGCATGGTAATCTATTAGAGGCACATAGAAGCCCTTGTAATATGTTCTTGCTTCATGACGAAGACCTAGCGAGAGTATTTAGTCTGTCCACTAAGTGGTCGTTCTACATTTATGGCTGCTGGCCAAACTATCTTCTAGTAAGCCAAATGGGTTGTTTTAATGGCGGCAGCAGCATTCAGTTGCCGTTATATACTTCGGGTGACGCTTATCTCAAGGAATCTAGTAAGACCAATATTCAACCTGTCCACTCCATCCCAGTAGACATCCAGGGATGGTCTGCTGTTCACCATGGACACAAGATGGTTCACAGATTCCTTTGACAGTATTGTGTCCACCAACCACCCTTTCCTGCATTTTTTAATGGGGCTATCCCATGACTGATGTAAAAAATGAAAATCGGACATCATATAGTACATGGCAATTACTTTTTAACAAAGCCAGAACCAGCCCTGTACCTCACATGGATCCAGAGATCTCCACATTCATTGCTTCAATTGTTCTATTAGAATCCTCTTCAGGTTGGCCCCTCAGGGGCGTGTCTTTTCTGTTGCAGCTCTCATCCTATCACAGCTAAGGGGATGTTTCCTTCCTGCTACAGCTCTCTCCTTATCACAGCTCAGGGAGCATTTACTTTCTCCTGCAGATCTTTCCCTGTAACGGTCACAGCTTCTAACAGAACATATGGTTGATGGCAGTTGAAGATTAAACTGACAGTGCGACCACCTCAGTGAGGTGGACAAGAAATAAGCAAAAGAGCAAACAGCAGGTGGCGCTATTCGGTTACATTTTATTTCCTAGCTCAGTGGCTATACAAAATTTTGAATTACATACAATTACAAAACTATTTGATGGCATGTTTGTGTTTATATTTTTACTTAAAATGGATGGGAAATGAAGCTATTTTGGTCAATTCGGGACTTTTACTTTCGAGTGAACTTGAGTCAGAGTTCTAGTTTACTTATTTTTAGACATTCTTCTAAACAACATTTCTATCCTGATGTTTGTGTGCTGTGTTTTTTGTTTGTACTAGATGCTATGGTTCTTTTACTTACACAATTTGAGTCCATCTGGGTGTTATTTCAATAAAAGCTTTGTGATACTTTGCTTACTACTGGTTGCTGCACATTTCTGTCGACTGGTCTTTATAAAATAAATTCTTTTGGCCAATTTTATTCCTAGTTTACGGGTCTTCGATTATGATTTCTCGCCCTCTTCCGAAAAATCCAGACATAACCTTAGACTAAAAATGGAAACCTTTTTTCATGCTGCTGCTATTTTTTGTAAAAAACTTGTGTTCCTCAAGCTTAGCGCTACGATAATTGCGGATTAGGTGTGCATTATACAGTACCAGCAAAGTGTATGAGATTAGACAGATTTTATGTACACTTTTGCTTATATTTTACATGCGGGAATTGACCTGCGGTGTAGATTGAGAAATCAATTGTTTCTGTGGATTTTGGTGCGGAAATGCAGAGAAATCCAGACAAAACCCTTGCCTAATATTTAATAATTTAGCTAGACAACTCCAGTATGGCAACACACATATGCTTCTTGGTTAGATGGTTGCACATAGGTATTCTGGTACCAGGCCGAAGATTTGATTCTGAGTAAGTCTTTGCTGGTCGATGACTGTGTAGATATGTTGATGGTTCCTTGTCATTGCGTTGTTCTCCATAGATGTTTTGTTTTTTATTTTGCTCATTTTTTTCTGCTGGAACATGATTAGTCATCACTTAAAGGGGTTGTCTCCTATGTCAAGAACTGGCCCGGCCATCAATGGAGAGCATAGTGCGCACGTGCAGCCTGTACTTCTTTCACTGCTATGGGGTCAAGCAATCTCCAACAATTCATGGAGAGCAAACCATGCTTTCAGTGCTGTAGGACTTCTGAAAATGGCCGAGTGGTGAATGCAGGGTGGCCCCGAAAGCACTGCTTTCTCTCCATTAACTTTAGGAACCCCTTCTTAGGATAGGAGTGTAGGTGAGACCTGCACTTATTGGACATTTATGGCGTATTCCCAGGTGGGAACACCCCTTCATTTTTGCTTTTTCCTATCACGGATGAGTCATTAAGATGGTTAAGTTCAGATACCAAAAGAGAAATGTAGTAGTTCTTGGTGAGGAGCGTGGTAGGATGGATCAGTAATGGAGTTTTATGGATGGTGACAATGCCGCAGTGTTTTCTTTGAGTCCTCAACTTACCCTGGTGGTTAGAAAACCCAACCCAAATGTGAGCAAGTCCACAGAGAACACTTTGTATTATATTCCTTCTCTACGGTATACCGAGAGTACAATGTTTTCAGCCCTTTTCTTTTCACCATCTCTGCACCTTTTCACATCACATATTTCCTCTATCACTTTTCTAAACATTGTTATCTGCATTCCCACCCAAAAGAGAGGAAAAACAGGCATGTCTAGAGATCTGGAGCAAATCTTTCGATTGTTTTTGAGTGCTCAATCAGCACGCCGCTGGGAAAGTTCATTTGTACACACCCAGTATACATACAGTACAAAAACAACAGCATTTCTAGGTTTCCTTTTACACCTTTTGCATGATAACAGACAACAATATTTGATGGTGTGCCCAGTTTCCATATCGTGCGGACAGATAAACCCTTTGGCGGGGTTGAATGTAGCAATACGTTATGACTGTAGTGTAGATTTTATTACTTTATTACTTAGAACTTTTCTCTTTAAAGGGAACCTGTCACGTTGAACATGGTGTTTGAGCTGCAGGCAGCTTGTTGTGGAGCAGGAGGAGCTGAGCAGAATAATATATAGTTTTATGGGAAAAGATTCAGTATAATTTGTATTTCATTCAAATTCCTTCTGATTCTGGGCTTTGAAGTCCAGGAGGCGGTCCTATGAGTCTATGTATGCACAGACATAGAGGGAAGGCTGTCAATCACTAATAGGACCACCTCCTGGACTTCAAAGCCCAGAATGAGCAAGGATTTAAAAGAATGAAATCAACTTTTCTTGAATCTTTTCTCATATCAATCTGCTCAGCTCCTCCTGCTCTATAACTTGGTGCCGGTAGCTTACATTACAATTTCATGGTGACACGATCCCTTTAATGTCAGAGTGGCTTCATTCAGTTCTTGGTACATGTACAGATGTAGTGGACTTTAGTTCATAACATGTATGTTATTTAAAGTAGAGGAAAGCAGTGCAACGTGCATCCCTCAATCCAGTCTTGTTGGCAGTCGAGATATACCAGGGTCTGAAGGGCCGCAGGTTGCACACCATTACTGTGGATTCTAGGTTAGAGATATCAGTAGATTGTACCTTCTGGGTACAGTGGCTCTTAATGTAGTTTTACAAAATTTAATTTTGATATAGAAAACAGCTGCTGATATGATTATGGGCACGCCATCTAGGGACCTTCCAGAATGAACAATATTGAAGATAAGGTGGTTCACCGTCAAGGGAGTTTTGCTCTATAGACAGTTTGACTTGACCTGAAAATTATATACCAAAAGTATTTTCAACTGACCGAAAGCCTGGTCCAATCGCCAACATAAAGCTGACCAAACACATAGATAGAAGTTGGTTGATTGTTCAACTGATGTTCAACAATCATCTGGTGAATGATCTGTTGGCAGACCCGACCATATACCTTGGATTGAAATTGGTTGATGGTTGAACATCCGTTGATCAAACTAACATCTCTGTTCACAGACACGGCCACATACATTTTAGTGTGCTCATACATGTTCAATGAAGTCAGGCAATGGACAAAAGATATATCTTGGAATGTTCTTTCAAAGACAGATCTTTCTTCCACAAATGATCTTTCTTTGAACCAATGATCCTTTGTCTCACTATCAGATGAAAACATTCTACATGGCCGGCTTCTTTTCTGATGATAATGGTCTGTCATTGGATCAAACGATTGTTAAACTTCACTTGACAAACTTTTTGTTGAAAGCGTTCATTTTGATCAACTTTAGACTAATGTATATGTGTACGTAAAGTGGAAGCTGAGGAGAATTTCCAGAAATCTCCGGATCACCATATGTTGCTGGCACTGCTTATCTTAGGGGAGCTTAGACAGGAAATTGTCCATTCTTTGGTCTCTGCTAGTAGACCTCCTCCTAGAGCCATATAGACAAGAGTCAATCCTTATAAAGGATATAGTGTGGTTCCTTAACCTAGTGGCATGCGATTTGTCATCGAAGTAAGGATCAAACCAAGTTGTCATCTGTTGGACCATTGTGCCTATTATCAAATAAGCACTTTGGCACTCCAGAACATCCCATGGTAATTTAGTTGGCCAGTCTGACCCAGAAAAATGACCAGGGGTAGAACAAGCTCTTTTTCCGCCCAAGGCAAAGGTTCAGAATATGCCCCTTTTGTTGTTCGTTCCTGAAGTTCTGCATATTACTGCCAGATGGACAGTCATTCATTTAATTGCCCCATGTGTGTCCCCATCCCTAAAAATGCTTTGCGTTGTAATCCATGATAACATTACTTTGTCCACCTCAGTTTCTTCCACACATTCTGTTTTCACTGTAGGGCTTACATGTATATTTATTAGGCCACACCAGTTCCTCTCCCAGCTTTATGGATTTGACAAGAGATTATTATTATTATTATTATTATTATTATTATTATTTTTATTTTTATTTTTTTAACATACGTAAATTGCACTCAACATGGCCACCAACTTTGATTTTCCTCATCTTTGCTCTTTGAAGAATAAATCCCAAATTTGTTAAAAAGTTTTACCACCTTCCTGGCTATTGCAGGTATCCGTTCTGCACCAGAGTTACTCTGCATGTCCTTTGCTTGTCGAACATCTCATTGTTTGCCTATGTAATTTGCCTATTTTTATGGTGGAGCATCTTTGATTAATTGGAAGCCCTGGAATTACACCACATATCAAGTTCGAAGCTCACCTCTCGGAAACATTTTTAAAATGGGCTCCACAGCATTGTTGCAAATGCATGTTGTATTATAATGCCTTCTGCTTCAGTAATGTGACAAGATCTATGTTGTTCCCTCCGCACAGCAGGGAAATCGCTCCTTCCCGTCTATGCAAGAAGTGACGAAGCACTTGCTGTGGTACACGGGGGGTTAACCTGCAACAATTACGGTCTTTGGCTTCCCTGCCGATCATGTTGTAAGGTGCATGCCATCCATTTGCTGAGCTGATTGAATTACGGTGCATCTTTAACCGTAAGTGAGCAATATATTACACAGAAGGATGCACATTGACTTGCTTTAAGCAGCCATGACATTCTGCTGGATACCGGTCTCGATTTCTATTTAACACACACAAACCAGAAATGAAAAAAAAAATACATGCAATTCCCATTTCAGCAAGCAAGACGGTATTCGGTACAGTCAGTGGAATAATATAGTATCGCTGTGCACTTGGGTGTGAGAAGAGTGGAGTTATTGAATTTCATCTTTCAGATTCGGCATTGTCCCATCATCTGGAAAGTAAGGTCACAAGACAAAAGCGTGTGAGCTATCTGCAATACGCACATAGATCCTAAAAATACCTTAAATTATTCTCCAAAAATGACTTATATTAGTGCCCAGGAGGGTAAAAAAGACAGAATAAAGCAAAGGCATAAAAAATATACAAAAATAAATGATCAGCAATTTTTGTAGACTTCTTGTCTTAAATACGGTAGATCAAATCTGGAGGTATTTGGAGGGCTGATGTAGAAGATCATTTTTTGCCCCTAGTCAACGGGCAAAGACATTTCATCATTGTGCAGGCCATGAGGAGATAAAAGTTGGTGGCCCATGTTTGTATTGGTGCTAACGAACTCTCCCTTGCTGGCAGATGTTGGTTGAAGAGTGACCAGTCCACTTGGATTTGGCTCCCCGATCATTTATTCCCACAGGAGATAAGGAGGAACTGGCATTGACTTATTCCCCTTTCCCAGTTTTTTGGTGAAGTCAGGGAAATCCATTAGTCTGGATAAATCTCACCCAGTCTTCACCCCTCAAAAGCCATCTGGTAAATTGGTGGCCTTCCATTGGAATCACTTGTCCCTTTGAAAAGCCAATGTCCCTCCCCTCCTTAGGCTATATAAAATAATAATACAAACCAAATCTGCCATTTACATCAAGTAGCACATTAGCAGCGTCTCGGGGGTTTGTAGCACAGCAATCAGTTAAGGAGATAAATAATCTGATTTGGCATGACACTCCTTCTCCTCTCTTTAATTTGTCTTACACAAGGAAAATTATAATTAAATCACTCAGAGTAAAACCCCTGAGTGCAGAGGAGGGGGAACAGAAATACACAGTTTGGAAGCGATTTCCAATAGAGACCTAACTTCCCCTGTTGCGCGGCGAGCAGATATTTATCAATATTCAATGCAGTTAAAGGATGAGCGTTGCTGCGTGATTTGTGAGGTGGCTGCATCCGCTACAATCAAGTCTTGATAGGATCCCTTCCTCTTCCCAGCACAAGCACTTGGCATCATTAAGATGCAGCACTCAACGTGTTTAACATGCTTTGAATTTTTTTTTCTCTCCTCTCGGGCAATTTAATAATGTTTGTTGTGCTGATAGTACACACATCCACTCAAACTGTTCTACATTCCACAATTGCCGACATTACCGCCTCGGATAATGCATGTGGAATAGTGTTTTCTGTGATCTCGGGTGCTATTTTGACTCTAGACGAATATTTTTTTCTCTCGCTGTTTTACAATAGAGCCTCGTGTTAAGGGAAAGGCTTGACATTCGCAAGCGGTAGCGTGGAGGTTCTAGATGGCAATCCTGTAATGAGGTTGTCAAGATTTTTAAAAAAATTTTTTTAAAGGGGGTTCTCCGAGATTTTCAGATCTATGGATTATCTTCAAGATTAGGTCATCAATATGAGCTTGTCAACGGTCCGACTCCAGGTACCCCCTACGATCAGCTCTTTGAGGAAACCGTGGCACTCACTTTAGCTCTGGTGAGTGCTGCAGCCTCCTTTACAGCTTACCAAGCACAGCGCCGTCCATTGGACAGCGGCTGCGCTTGGTATCGCAGCACAGCCCCATTCATTTGAATGAGATCGAGCAGCGCTATGTGACCAATGAAGATGACGTAATTTGGCCTAGGAGGATGTCTAAGGGGTCGCACCGCAGCCTCTTAGGACAGCTGATCTGCAGACCTCCACCAATGAGATATTGATGACCTATAGGCGACCTATATCAAAATCTTGGAGGACCAATTAACACCCCATAGAATCCTAGAGTAATTGGCTATTTGAAGTGACTGTCTAGTTTCGAAACACCACCCTATTAGGAAATTTGGAGTTAATAGAAGTGGGTCCTTCGTTCAGGGTCCTCCTCTCTCAGCCAGCATGGAGGAACAGTTTAACAGAACATCTCTTGCTCGGGAGGTCTTGTTCTGTCCTACATTACACAGACAACTCATTGATTTGAATGGACGCTGTGTAATGCTTAATTTCTCCTTTTGGTGGAGCTGCAGGAAAATGTACTGCCTGTATTCCCACAGGAAACAGCTGATCGCTGGGGTCCAAGTATGGGGGCAACTTGTAATCTGCCTATTGCCAAGAGATTCCTAAACAATAAGGGGATTGTCCAAAGAGGAGAACCCTTTTGAATGTTGACTTGTTACCAGTCATCTATGAAGAAAGGCAGTTTTTGGACTAAAATAATTCTCCCTGAGAACTTCACAAAGACTTGACACATGGACATTTATTACATGGAATTATATTTTTAGAAATCCAATAGATTTGTACAAGTGTTCCAGGCCTGCACTTGCCCTTAGGGTGTAAGATATTAGTTGGTCCCATGATGTCTACCATGATATGTTGATATTCTCCACGCTCCAAAGCTTATCATATTAACTAGGTGCATTGGAAAATCCTTATTCTGCATTGCAGCTAACAGTGTTGAAAGCTCTGTCCTGGTTTTTAACTTGTGTTGCATATTATTTTTGTGTGTTTTTGGTCTTTTTTTTTTTTTTTGCTATCGCCTTGTCACATATTCCATATAGATATTATATATATATATATATATATATATATATGTGTGTGTTATTTCTCTACTATAGATATTCTTGGAGGGGTATTAGCCATTCTTTATGTTTCTGAGTAATTTAAGGGCATACATGTTGGTTACTTTATTAGTACGTTGTTTTCCATTCAAAGTTTTGCCCAAGTTACGATAAAACAAATTGCACAGTTGTAGTATTATAAATTACTTTTGAAGGGTTCTTTCCAACCACCTGTTTAGAAACCCCCATCTAATTCTTGTCACCATATGTACTCAGGGATTTGATGAATTTGTTGACCCACATTTCCACCTGTCTCCTAAATTTACTGTGCTAAACTGTAAGACGTTATAGTGCATCCCGGTAAGATAATGGGGAAGATTTACTATTGAAAATGTGCCTGTTTTCGTGCATTTTTCAGCATGCTTTGCATCACATTTACCAACTTTTTGCATACTTTTCTGAGCATTTTATGTATATCAAGCTGCTGGACCCAGTCATTGGGCCAAAACCTGCAACTCACACTTTCAGGCCTATTTAACACATCAGTAAATCGAGGACTTGTGCTGTCCATGGTCTGCATGGACCGCTCATATATCCATTGCCATGGATGTCCTCACGGGCATGGGTTTGTGAAAGAAGCCTTATTCGTATGTAATGAATCTCAAGTCTGGTCCATGTACAGATCCCAAAAGTTACATGCATGACTTATTCTTACCTCCAGCATTCATCATCATCATTGTTGACTTCGTAGGCTAATATAGTCCTCAAGTCCCTCTTGTCCTTCACGTCTTGAAGTTGACATAGTTTACAGTATCGATTATCTGGAAGAGAAGGATCATCTGGTACCAGTTAACTGTTTGTTCTTGATGTTTAATAAAATTGAGCTGTTGCTGTGACATCTGCTTTACAGCCGAGCAAATTAACTGGGGCCACACCTTATGAGCAGAAAATAAGCCATATAACCTTTGCACTTTGGAGAACCTATAGAAAACGCCAATAAAATCCAGGCTCTGCTTATCTCGCACTGTTTACATAAACATATGGAGGAGATTCTATGTCTACTGCCAGGAATTTAAAGGGATAATTGGCTGTGTAATTTCATCTCCCTGTAAGCCCTTTAATATGTATTTTGACAAGGCTCTTGGGCTCCCAAGATGAAAATTCAAGCGACAGAAATTGTAAAAATGACTTTTATTGAATGTTCTGTAAACAGGAAAGCGAGCGAGATGGGATAAGTAGAGGGCTAGACAGGGGAAAGCTGGAGCTCGGAAGCCGGAGCTAGGCATACGCTTTGGGATTGTAAGGAAATAGAATATTCTTGTTAAAGTGTGATATTTTTTAAAAGGGTTATTCTCATCTCATAAAGTGATGGCTCATTGCTACGATATGTCACCACTTTGTGATCGGTAAGGTTCTGACCTCTGAGACCCCTCGCCAATCCTGAGAACGAGGGGGCTGTAGCACAGCTATGATTAAGTGAGTGGGGTCAGCTACAGTTCCCTGCAGAGCAGCGCTCCCGGGCACCTGACTGTACAGGGGACTGCAGCAGGCCCCATTCACTTGACTGTAAAACAATGGAGAAAGTGCCCTTCACTATCAGAATCAGTGGAGGTCCCAGAGGTTGGACTCCCATTGATCATAAATTCATGAAATGTCCAGTTTCATCTCTTTATAGGATAAGAATACCCCTTTAATACTCAGAGAGGTGTAACTTGAATCTCTTGAGCAGATGGGCCTTTTTTTGTCCCTAGGTGGCATAGGGACAACATATAGAGGTTATATGATTAGACCTAACAGCTAATGATGCAATAAGCTGCTTCCAATGAGAACATTAGTATTAGTCTTCAGTCTCCTAGAAAGTAATGGTGCAGGTGTCAATGTTTTAAAGGTTGTTCTCCAGGTTTACAAAAGGTTTGCTTTATTTCTCCCCAGAGATGTGCCACTCTTGTTGCTGGGACTATGTCTGGTATTGCAGCTCATCCTCATTCATGGTCTTCTCAGAAAAGCCCATGTTCATGATTACAGCATGGTTGGTCTACATTGTGTTGGTTTTATAGGGAACCATGAGGTGTTATCTTTGCCAGTTGTCTAATAAGTACTAGGGATACCACCATAGTTGTCACTTTAGCCATATTCTGCATTTGTCAGAAGCTCTTCCATCCTGCATTCTGTCAACGAGTCCTCTTACTACTTGTTGTATTCTCTCTTTTTCCATTGCGGTCACCAGATCGTGAATTCTCCTAAGTGTAATTTTCCTTTTGTGTGTCTCTTCAAAACTAACATCGTGATGGGTTCTTAAAATGTAATTCAGAGCCGGAGCACAATTTCCACATCACAGGTGGCGTTAATATAGGCCAGTCCCCTAGGCTCTTGTCGCCACGAGTCGTGCAGCTTGTTTAGTGGCTGCATCCATATGGCAATCTGTCCCATTCATAGGAGGACTGCTGTAAATAGCTTTGCCTCTGGGTCCTGTGGTCACTGTAGTGAAAAAGATGTTAACTCTCAGTAGCCAGCAATCCAGCCGTTTGCTCCGTGTGAGTTCCCATGTTTAAATTACAGTGCGCTCGGAGGGGAATGACAAATATCTTGTTCTTTCTATGTGGTTTTTATTTTTTTGAAGACTGGTAACCGTCGAATTACCCAGCAGATTCTTAGACCTTCCTTACCATGACATCCAGAACTTGCTGCGGCAAAGACATCTCTATGTTTACTCAATTTAAAAAAAGAATGTCGGAACAAACAGCTACTATATGTTTTTTCTATAGGTGTGGTTAATCATTAGCCAGTGTAAAGAAACCAAGTTAAATCTGTGCACCAGCCGAGATAGGGCAACAACCTTGAATCTTTTACATTAATGGTCTACGTCTAACGGTGATCCATCATTGTGGCTTATCTGCAGGTTGATGTATCTCTTTGTACAATTTTCTATGGTTTTATGTTGTAGACCCAAGTGCACTCATTGTGGGCAGTATGAGTCCTAAAAGGGTTGTTCAATATTTTTTTTGAATCTGCAGGATAGCAGCCAGTTGTAGAAAACTGCCATCAAAGTAAGATAAGTGTGGGTCCCACCTCTCATGTTTCGTCATGTCCATCATTAACATGACTGTTCAGCCAACCCTCATTGGTCCTGTGTGCATAAAGGCCATCACTTCCAGTCTGATCGGAGCCAAAACCCCAGGAACTGGAAGAAAAAAGATTTGACGGTTTAAATCCATCTGCTCAATCTTTATCTCACTGACATCTCCCATTGGAGGGAGTGCCAGGAGGTCCCCATAAATATTAGATGGTTGGCTGATCCCGCTGAAATTGGTGGGTAAGGCCAACATACATCTACTGAAGATGTCTAGCTCAAGCTATGTTCTTTTTTTTTTTCTGGGAATATTGTCCCTAGAAAGAACTTTGGCACTAAATGGACTAGTTCTTGCTTATGAAACTAATGTAAAAGATTGGTGATGTTACCCATAGCCACCATATCTTTTGTCCTTCTGAATTTGAGTGGGCAAGACTTTTCATTTGACCGAGAGTCTAGTTAGCCACCAAGCATTAGTCATATTTTGACCAACTGGTAGTGGCTCATCTCCTCACGGACAAAGGATAGGACAAATAAAATTTAACTGCTTAATCCTTGTCACCCCTACATCTGCCATCATTGGACAGTTGAGACGTTCCCATGTACTCTAGAGGGTTGGCTGATCTTGCTGAACTCAGTGAGTTCAGGCAACATATATCCACTGAACATGTCTAGCTGAAGCTACATTACAGCAGAGAACCACTTTTTGTCAGGGGGCATTGTCCCTATGAATGAATGGACTTGGCACCTAATTTACTAGTTATGAAACTAGTGTAAATGACGGGTGTTGCCCATAGCCACCATGTCTTTTGCCCTTCTAAATCTGAGTGGGCAACACCTCCACTTGTCATTTGACTGAGAACCAATTAGCGACCAAGCATTAGTGATATTTTTTTACCAACTGTAAAGGAACACTTCATTTCCTAGCTTCCAAAAATAAAGAAGTGATGATGTACAACAACTACCCCGATTTAGAGAGTAGTGAGGTTTCCTGAACCATGAAAGTCTGAACGATTTGACACATGTTAAATTTATCCTCAGATTTGTGAGTCAGTGTCTGGAGGTGAACACAATAGAAGCCACCATGGTCCAGAAGGGAGATTTAATTTACAGAAGCTTAATTAATGCGTTATTAGATTATCAAATTTGTGTTTATTTTATCATTTTCCCAAGTTCCATTTTCTTCTGGCATCTCAAGCCTCTGCTATAATAGCCCTTGATCTATATAGAAGGCTCTATTTATTCAGAGTTACCAAATTCCTTTCAGAAGAAATGACTTTCTGCAACACCTAAGGGAGCTTACACCCCTCCCATCTAAATATGGTTCATCAGTTGGTGGGGCTGTTCTGTGTGTCTGAAAAGCACGTGTGTGGGATCAAAGCATCTCATGACTTGGATCAGTGCAGCTAAATCACTACATATCGATTGGAAGATTTCTGAAGGATTAACTCCTTGCTGTAAGCCCTCTAGTGAACTTCTATGAAGAGCGTAAGGTTCTATTCCCCTAATTGGGCAAAAAGCGGGACGATTTTTGAAGCAAAGCATGAGGCCCACTTCAAGACTTTTGTCATCTATACCAGTGTTTGGTCTGTCATGTGTTAGTCTATCCCATTGTAAGAGAATTTAAAATAGTTTTGTATGGTCTTGAGATTCTATGAAGGATATTCTGAAAGGGCCTGATAACCAAGAATTTGGTTGGACATCCAAAACCTCCAAGAGTCTAGAAAATTCCAAGGCACGTTCCTTTTTCTAGAACAAAATGTTGTCTTTTTTTTTTTTTTTTTTTAACCTGACCCATCTATATTGGCTGAAGCTGCTATGTAATGTCTAGGCCCATTTTCTTCTGCTGTGGTGCTACACAAAGAGTTCAACAGGCTTATCGGAGACAAGTGCCATCTGATGTGTCAGGCAACTCCTTAATGCTTCCTGCTCTACTAAGATGGCACATAAATCTGTCTAAGGCCTCATGCACACGACTGTTGTGTGCATCCGCGGCTGTTGTTCCGTTTTCCGTCTTTTTTTCGCGGACCCATTGACTTTCAATGGGTCCGTGGAAAAATCGGAAAATGCACCTTTTGGCTTCTGCGTTCGTGATCCGTTTTTCCAGTCCGTGAAAAAAATAGGACCTGTCCTATTTTTTTCACGGACAACGGTTCACGGACCCATTCAAGTCAATCCGTTACTGATATTACAACCATCTGCATCCGTTATGAATGGATCCGGTTTTATTATATTTAACATGGCCAAGATGTATCCATAATGAACTCCATTGAAAGTCAATGGAGGACGGATCCGTGGCAGATTGTGTCAGAGAAAACGGATCCTTCCCCATTGACTTCCATTGGGGTTTATGCCGTCTTGCTCCGCATCCCAGGACGGAAAGCAAGCTACAACATGTTGCGGTTTGCTCTCCGGTATGGGAGCACAACTAAACGGAACGCATTTTGGAGCACTCCATTCTCTTCAGTTCAGTTTTGTCCCCATTGACAATAAATGGGGACAAAACGGAAGCGTTTTTTTTCCGATATTGAGACCCTATGACGGATCTCAATACCGGAAAACTAAAACGCTAGTGTGAAAGTAGTCTAAGCTAAGCATGAATGTTCATATGGGATTTGGAGGTCGTAATTGCTAAATGAAAAACTTTTTCCAAAAACATGGTAACATAGTTTGTAAAGCTGAAAAAAGACATCCATCCATCCAGTTCAGCCTGTTAGGCCTCATGCACACGACCGTTGTTGTGTTCCGTTCCGCAAAATGGGGTTCCGTTGTTCCGTGATCCATTTCCGTTTTTGTTTCCGTGTGTCTAACTTTATTTTTGGAGGACCACCAGACATAAAGGAAGGTAAAAAAAAGTCTAAGACAGGTTTGCCATGCAAATAATAGGAATAAAACGGACGCGGAAGCGCATGACAATCTTGAATGGGTCCGCAAACCGTTTTCCGCAGACAAGAATAGGACAGGTTATATTTTTTTTGACGGACTGGAACCACGGCTCACGGACGCGGATGGCAATCCGCATTTTCAACGGCTCCATAGAAATGAATGGGTCCGCATCTGAAACGCTAAAATCGGCGGAACGGACGCAGAGACAAACAACGGTCATGTGCATGAGGCCTTATCCTGCAAGTGATTCCAGAGGAAGGCAAAATAACTTGAACTCTTTTAGGGAACTCACCATCACCACCTCCTCAGGCAGAGCGCTCCATAGTCTCACTGCTCTTACCGTAAAGAATCCTCTTCTATGTTTGTGTACAAACCTTCTTTCCTCCAGGACGCAGAGGATGTCCCCTCATCACAGTCACAGTCCTGGGTATAAATAGATGATGGGAGAGATCTCTGTACTGACCCCTGATATATTTATACATGGTTATTAGATCTCCGCTCAGTTTTATTTTTTCTAAACTGAATAACCCTAGTTTTGATCTTTCTGGGACCTGTAGTCCACCCATTTCAGTTATTACTTTAGTTGCCCTCCTCTGAACCCTCTCCAGCTCTGCTATGTCTGCCTTGTTCACAGGAGCCCAGAACTGTACACAGTCCTCCATGTGTGTCTGACTAGTGATGTGTAAAGTGGTAGGACCTATGTTCTCATCACGGGCATCTATGCCTCTTCTGATGCAACCCATTATCTTATTGGCCTTGGCAGCAAGCTGGCCTGACACTGGTTTCTAGAGTTAAGTCCTTTTCCATGTTCAGTGTTACCCAGTGTTTTACCATTTAGAATGTACGATCTTTTTGCAATTATTCGATTCTTTGGTATATCTGTCAAAAAGGATTGCTGTTTCAGTACTTATGGTGGGTCCTGTAGTAGATTGTCACTAATTAATGAGGTGGTAGAGCATCTGTAGAACTCTGTCTTTTTGCCCCATATAGGTGGTTAAGTTCAAAGTTCTGTGTGATTCGGGAACATCTACTGCCAGATAAGGGATCCCATACGTGGTAATCAAGGCCCAGTGAGCCCATTAATGATCCATTTCTAAGCAGTAACGCCTCATTATATTGTGGAGCTTTCTATATCCCACCCATGATCCTCGGTTCGTCAAAATAAGCATTTTAAATTTGAAATGTCCTTAGGGACTAGACTGGCCCCAAGAGAACTGGTACGTATGGGGTGTCTTAAAGGGTTAATTCCTAGGGCCTGTGACTCATGCTATAAAATGTTGTTTTTCCTGCAGTGTCAGAAACACAAAAGAACAACAGGTCGCCACTTGTTTTTGCATCCAGGGCATTATTACGAACAACACTTCATATTGCATTACGGAGCTATTTTTATAAGCTATGTTCCTCTTCGGTCTCGTCGGGGCGTCTGGGGATTTTCTATCTGTTTGTTTGTGAATAATTGCAATCGGCGGCGTGTTGATTACCCATCACTGATTTGGATGTATCGTTATTTTTCTTTTAGTGTAGCTCATGAGGATTACATGGCAGAATCACCCTTATATGGGCACGGTGTCTGCAAGTGGCCGGGATGTGAAGCCATTTGTGAAGATTTCCTATCGTTTTTAAAGTAAGTCTGTGTTCACATCTGTGTCATTGTCTAAAATGTTGGCATGCTCATTGTCACACAAAGCCTGACATTTATAATATTATGTTTTACTATCTTCTTTTTGTTTTTCTAATAAAAGTGTCTGTGCACTTTGAGTTTTTGGGTGTCTTTGCACAAACATCTCCAGGGACACAATATATATTTGTAGGACACATGTTTACATCTTTTCTAAACTGAGTTATAACGTTAGGTGGGGCCCAGATTCAGATGTTTTTATCGGGGCCCCGGAGCTTATCATGTGCCATTTATAATACGGGTGTTTGGGCATACTCCAGCTTCAGGGCTTGGATGTGACTGCTACTTTTGCACCCCTATAATTAACGGAGGACTGCGACTGCTACCTCTGCACCCCTATAGCTACTGACTGACTGTGACTGCTCCCTCTGCACCCCTATAGCTACTGACTGACTGTGACTGCTACCTCTGCACCCCTATAGCTACTGACTGACTGTGACTGCTACCTCCTGCACCCCTATAGCTACTGACGACTGTGACTGCTACCTCTGCACCCCTATAGCTACTGACTGACTGTGACTGCTACCTCTGCACCCCTATAGCTACTGACTGACTGTGACTGCTACCTCTGCACCCTATAGCTACTGACTGGCTGTGACTGCTACCTCTGCACCCCTATAGCTACTGACTGACTGTGGACTGCTACCTCTGCACCCCTATAGCTACTGACTGACTGTGACTGCTACCTCTGCACCCTATAGCTACTGACTGGCTGTGACTGCTACCTCTGCACCCCTATAGCTACTGACTGACTGTGACTGCTACCTCTGCACCCCTATAGCTACTGACTGCAATTGCTACCTCTACACCCCTATAGCTACTGACTGACTGCTACCTCTGCACCCCTATAGCTACTGACTGACTGCTACCTCTGCACCCCTATAGCTACTGACTGACTGCTACCTCTGCCCCCTATAGCTACTGACTGACTGCTACCTCTGCACCCCTATAGCTACTTATTGTGAATTCTACCATTGCATCCCCAAAGCTACACACTTATTTGTATAGCTAATGCCCATTGATCTTCAACCCAATGAAAAAGCTACCCTTGTTTCCCTTGTGCAAAAGACCCTCCAGGTATGTTGAATGCTAACATAATTTCTTCATATATGACTTGGGATAGGCCAGATATTTCATATCCTTTTACCCTTAGGCTGTGCTTTATACGCTTGTCTTTTCCCTCTTCTGAGTAATTTGCTCTGAAGAATCGACAAGAAGGAAGGGCAAGGGATTGGACAAACATTCTGGCGCATAAGAGTGACTGTCCACCTTCTTAGTCTGTTCGCTAGGTAGACAGTTTTTTTTTCTTTCCCAGCTCCAATTTTTTATAAACACTGTCCCCCGATGGACAAAAATATGAACCAAATCATATATTGGATCACTCATATTTTTTGGAGTTGCCCTTCGACCACCACCCAGCAGGTTTTTCTTACTCTGTTATATTTTTGTCTATGTTTTTTGATTTGCACTCTATGCAGCATCTGAGCCAGCCCTCGGAGAACATAGAGGGTTAACTGCAAAATAAGTTGTGTTGTTTGATGTCGAATTTCTGCCATTTGAAATGTTTATTTTGTGGGTGTAGTCCTGTTTGCTAAAGAATGAGGAAGTGCTAATTATGAAACGTAAGGCTACAGATGGTTTTTTCACCTGGTTTGGGATTAACTGAACTTTTCCCCTTTTCCCGCTTTTTTTTATTTTTTATTCTTTAAGACGAGATGCAAATTGATCAATCTGTCCTTTAATAAAATCATCTCGAAAACATTTCAGATATTTTTCAAAGAAAGCGTAGCTCAGGAGAAGGGAGGACTAACGAGAGCCCTCAAATGTTTTTCACAATGGGTTTTTATCGTGGGTAACATCTTGCTTACTTTAGTTGCTTGCCTAAAACTACTTGGAACATGTTAGAAAAAACATTCAAAAAGGTTCCTACAAAGAGGCTTTTGTTTAGCACTAACTGTGAGGCTGTACAGCTCACAAAGGTGTTAACTTTCAGCCCCTTAAGCACTTCCACATGAAATTCCAAGATCGATGTTTGTGGTGGGTTAAACAAAGTGTATGTTAAAGGAACCAGGTATACGGCCGGTACATGCTCGAGTAGCACGGAAATTGAATGTTGGTTTCATACGCCTTAGTTATGGTAATTTGCATGTTCGTCGTCTGTGAAATTAAGTTCCAAAGTAGAATTTGAAAATCTAACCTTTTTGAATCGTTTTTGTTAATCGATTAATTGATTAGGAAGCCATCCATCTAACACGAAACACTCACTGTTTTTGTATCTCTTGACTTGGTGATGTGGTGGGTCCACACTGGTAGGAAACTGTTTCTTTGACTTTATTGGATTAGAACATAGCCTAAAGCCTCCCACGCTTTTCAGCTAGTTGTCGGTGATGCTTGTTTGGCCAAACAACTTTTCCTCCTGACTCCCACCCTATTCACATGCATACTCAGCTTTTCCAAGCATGCATGAGTTCTCAATTAGGAGAGGGCCGCCAGCACTTCTAGTGGTGACTTATCTCTCATCATGAAAGCAAAAGGATGGCAGGTTCAGATCCAGTTTCTCCTGACTAGGGGTGAATGAATCAATTTCTAAAAGAATTGGCTCCAACCCAAATTTTGAAAAAATTTGAGGTGGAGCCAAATCTCAATTTTTGGTGATTCAATTCAGGCGCAGTTTTAAAGAGAGAGAGAGAGAAGAGAGAGAGAGAGAGAAATAATAAAAACTTTTTTAAAAAATGAGAAGATAGTAAAAAAAATACTAGACCTAGAAGACCTCAAAATATCATACACAAATGTTCAGGCCATTTGAAGCACTTTCAATTTGGATTTTGGCCCTGGATCGAATCGGTCAACTAATTTGGCCAAATTCGAACCTGAATTTTATTTTGAGTGATTTGCTAACCTCTACTCCTGAGCCTTCTTTCCCTTGATATCTGCTGTTGAGATGCCCCCATACACATTAGTCGGCCAGCCCTCCCGAAATCAATGCGTTTGGCCACCACTCATTAATTTGTATGGGCTCCTTTAAGCTGGGTTCACACATGCAGTTTTTGACCCAAACGTAGATAGAGGAAGGTCTGAGGAACCTAAGGATTTTGTCTGGCACCTACCTAGAGTGTGCCATTGCTTAAAATCTTTCTTCTAGAGTTTTTCTTACTCTTGAATACTGGCTTTAGGGGAAAAAAAAAGGGCATCATATATTTCACCAAAATTTGCTTGTATGAATTTGCCCAAGGGGAAGCCAGGACCATGGCTCCTATGGCCTTTGTTAGGTATGGAATAGAATAGAAACTAAACCATGTCCCATCAGATGCCATATTCTAGGGGCAAGCACTTGCATGCAGAAGCACCCAGAGTGCCTCGGGAACAGGCTGTAGTGGACTCTGCGTACACCACCATGTGGCATGACTCCTAAGTTGAAGTCTCTAAACCAGGAGGAATATATGTTCTTAAAAAAGCATCAGTTGACTGCATTATGTTCAGTTTTTTTAAGCTGTCACTGCGAGATTCAGGGTGCATGTATATCATTGATGCCGACATCTTTGAAAATATCTTGACTTTAATGAAGACCTCGACATCGTCCTGTCCAGATCTTAGTCTGCTGTATACCATACAGTTCAACACCTTGTAGGGAAACGGCCGGTCCAAAGTGCCTAAATACCACACTGCCCTCTAGTGCTTCCTAGGATGGAACATTTGTGCTGCTTATGTCCAGCACTGGGGATTAACCATCGAGAGTTCACAAGCCAAGTCGGTACTTGTCATTCTGAGAGCCTGAGAGGAAAGTGCTTTATGCTTGGAGGTCATGCATCGTACTTTGCTCCACGTATGTGCCCATAAGAAGAAAAAAAATCACTCCAGCTATTGAGGTTACTGGGCACGTTAATATTTCCGGAGCGTAATTTAGAAAGTATTACTTGGAGGACAAGGATCATCTTCAATTCACGCTTTTATTGAC